>NC_083579.1:7877583-7925083 GCF_027579695.1 Neoarius graeffei | reverse complement strand
GGTGTTGCTCTCTTGCGTGCACACACTCTCGTGTGCGCGCTCTGTGCATCTTGCTCTTGTGCACACACTCTGTGTCGCTCGCGCTCTTTCTCGCGTGCGCTCTGTGGCTCTGTTGCGCACATACTGTCTCTCTCATTCTCTTGCTCTCTCGCGTGCGCACTCTTTCTCGCTCACGCAGGCTCCTTGTGTGTCTCTCTCTCTCTCATGCACACTCTGTGTCTCTCTTGCATGCGCTGTGTGTCTCTCTCTCGCACACACTGTGTGTCTCTCTCTCTCTCTCTCTTGGTTGCTCATTCCTCTCACGTGCACTGTGTGTGTGTGTGTGTCTCTCTCTCTCTCTCTCTCTCTCTCTCTCACGCGCACTGTGTGTGTGTCTCTCTCTCCCTCCCTTAGCCGAAGTCTCTCGGTCCTCCTCAGAACGACCCTGACGGAGAGGACGGCGCCGGACAGGGAACCATCAAACGTTGCCCTGTCTCCTCAAGCCTCGCCCCTCCTCGCCCCGCCTCTTGTGTGCCCCCCAGGCCGCCGCCCCCTCGCCTGCCCCCCCAGAGACGCAGCAGCTTAGGTAAAGGGCCTTCCGAGCACGCTCAGACAGAGCCTGAAGGGGATGATGGGAGTTTTAGGTTCTGGGAGTGGCTTCACGCCGAGGAGCAGAACGAAGACAGTAAGCCTGGCTCCGCCCCCGGTAGCCAGATGCCGCTCTGTGATTGGTAGATGTACAAATTGCGGTAGATGTGTCGTGGCTTCCATTGACTCCAATGGAGTTTCCATCCACCTGCTGGAACGTGAATTTGACCCAGAAATGAACAGAAAACACAGGAATGTGACGAGAAATGAATTTGGCTGGGTGTAAAAGTGTCGTCAAGGCTGATGGAAACATTTTTGTTTTTAAGTAACGCTGTAGCGCGCGTGTGTGTGTGTGTGTGTGTGTGTGTGTTTACATGGCTCCGTCTTAAACCACAAATAACCCAGAGCTGAACAGGAAGGTTCCAGAAGTAAAAATGTGTTTCGCGATCAGCAGTGCACATTTAATCATGATAACGAATATCTAGAGAACCTGTCACGACTGCTGTATGATTTTTTTTTAAAAAAAAAAAGTCCTGATTGATTGCCAGGGAAATGACGCTACCTACAAACCTCCACCAACACCCATCGTTGCTGTTACCATGGAAACGGGGTTGCTTGTTTATCGACACTCTTGCGTCTGGACGTAAGCACTAGTCAGCTTGCTCGAGAGAATAAAACGGTGGCTCTTGTCTGGCACCGTATTCTTGGTGTTCACTTCCTCCGTCTCTTTAAAAAAAAAAAAAAAACACCCACGGTGTGTGTTTGATTGACAGGTGCATGTCAACGACTGACTGGCTGCGAAAAGGGGTTTTATTTTTACCTGAATTTTATTGTAAGGAAGAGAAAGTCTGTGTGATTTCTAAACAGACAAATTGATGTTAGGGGGGAAAAAAAAAGTGGTGTAATATTGTTCATCTCGTAGCTGGCTGGATTTCTGAAACGTCTACAAGAGGAACTTCTGGAACCGTTTCTGGAAAATTGTATTTATTTATTTTTTTCCCAGCTCTGTTTAGGAAGCATGTTTTCTCGCTCAGCCTTTAAACAGGACTGATTACTGTGTGTGAAGTGGAGTAACCTGACCGCGTGTGCATGATGTTTATTAGCCTACTGTTTACCGAGAGAGTGTGTGTATGTGTGTGTGTGTGTTAATCAGGATCAGGTTGAGTTAGTGAGGAATTGTTCAGGAACAGAGAGAGAAATCGCTTGCGTGCTCTTACTGAATTCAGTGTTGAGTTAAAAACAATGTGTTCTAACAAAAGTAAAGGTGATGATACACGGGGCAACTTTTTGGGCAGTGTTGCTGGGCAACAGGCAGCCAGGTGAAACACGGGGCAACAATCAGATAAGAGCAAATCTATTACCAGGGAGATAGACGCCGCAAAGACTGACACAAACATTTGCAGCTGTCACTTTTCAATCAGACGATAAATTAGACATTACAACTCACTCTCTCGAGGAAAAAAACAAACAAACAACTAGATAGAGACTGTGACTAAAGGCACAGTGATTTGCGCTAGCTCTTACAAACCGGAACGTCTGGTAACCGTACCTTATAGATCCGGAACGGGAAGAGATAGAGAATGACGCTAAGGGCCTCTGCATGCTCTTGCGACAAGGCTTTCGCAGACAGCTTTTCGCAGACAGTTGTAATTTATCGTTGAGCGGGGAGTAATAGGCGTACGCGATGTTATTCACCGCCACAACACAAGGGGGTGCGAAATCACTAGGAGTAGTTGGTGGGTGTGGTTAGTGGAGTGTTTATCCTCCGGTTACTTATAATGACTAGAACTGGAGTCGTATAGATGTACGTACTTCCTCACTTCCTCGATCAACAGCTCTTCGTGCTGCTCCATCTTCGCTCGTGTTTTTAAAAATGGCGGTCGTGAAAACAAACCAAAGTAGGGAAGCGGAAGTGCGTGTACAGCGGATGTAGACTGGACCAATCAGAGCCCTCTTGTCTGCGAGGCTTCTGCGGTGGTCACAATTTTTGGGAGGTGCGCGCAGAGCGTCTGCGAAGGTGGGGGGGGGCTACGCAGACGCTATCTGCGACGCTATCTGCGAGGACTGGGTTGTCAGCATAAATTGGCCTTTAGTGAGGGGGGAAAAAAAAATCCTGTTTTTCATGGAGTGATCCAGATCAGCACCAAAAGTCACAGCAAGCTAACTCAACCCAGAGATATTCATGTGAAATTTGGTTGAAAAAAATGGCGTCCTCAAAAAACCGTTAGGAGAATAACAATGATAAAGTAGAAAGATCCTGAGTGAGGGTAACAATTTGTGCTAGTGTAAAAAAAAAAATCATGAGCTGCCAATCACTTTTAACTTGCTGCAAGAGAGCGAAAGTTATCTTACATGGCTAGCGATAATGTTCGGCTAACCATTAGCAAAATCCCTATGGAGTGGTGGTTAGCTAACGGCAGTTTACACTTGGCTGAAAAAAATCGATGTCTTAATTACAGCCTGAGCACATATTTGAGTTATTCCATGAAATCGAGTCGTACATGAGCTGATAGTCGGCTATAATCCGCGTATGACGAGATTGAGTGGAATAACTGTTTTATTCTATCCACGTTCACTAGATTTTGAGAAACGGAGCATTTTTAGTTTTGCAAATTCGATAAATAAAAACAAACCGGCGAAATTACAGGAGCAATTTGTGAAAAAATGCAATAATAATAATAATTCTTGAAAAATTACGAAAGAAAATCCATTCTAATCATGAAATACTTTCATACATTGGGTTTTGTTTATGAGTCGAGTTTTTATTTCGTCCTCGGTTGGTTTGGCAACATGCGCCGCCATTTTGTTTTTCTCTACTCACGGTATACGAGCTGATAGCCTAGTAGTAGAGTAGCCAATCAGAGCGCGCAATTGCTCACATCCAGTGACTGTGGACAGAATAAAAATAGCTGTGTTGGCTTTCTAAGCATTTGAAGAGGTAAATTCAGCACTTTGGTTTTACACAGAACATCATTCCGGCATAAAAAGATACAAGTTGTCTTTCGCGCCACTGCTGGAGACGCCGCCATCTTTGTTGAACATTTCAGAAGCTCTCAGGTGGTCATGTGATTCGCTGCTAAGCACTCTGATTGGATGATCTTAATTTAAAAAAAAAAGTTATCCAAGTTGAGCAAAATCATTCAGAGAGAAATTACGGTACGTTGCACCAATCTCAATGGGAAAGTGTCGAAGCGCAGTTGCCCCGCGTATCCTCACCTTTACTGCAGGAGATAAACGAATATCTCAACACGTGAGAAGTGGACTGGGTTCTAATGGGTTCTTTTGTTAGAACTTTTGGTTTAAAATAGCGTGCGTGTGTGTGTGTGTGTGTGTGTGTGTGTGTGTGTAGGTAACGGATTGAGCGCATCGTCGCAGAACGGAGAGCGGGAAAGACAGTCGACTCTCCCCACCATCCCCAGCCGCAGAACTAAAGACATTCCCGTGAGTCTGGTTTATCCTCTAGTTCGGCGCCATTTGTTTTAAACCTGATGTTTTATTAGCGGATTGTTTTTAACACCTCGCATGTCTCACTGCTGTCGCAGAAGCCGATTTGTAACGGTCTGCCTCCCACTCCGAAAGTGCACGTGAGTACATCACCTTCACCTGTCTGACTTTTGGATTTCAGCAAGTGTCGTGACGGAGGAACGGAACGGAATTGCATTACATTATCCGAACGTTTTGTCGTGTTGCGTTCCTGTTCAAATGAAATGCACCATAAATTGGATTTCAGCTGCACAAAACCTAATACACTCCGAGTCAAAAAAATAGGACTGGAATTAAATTCGGCTTTTTGTCGACAGTATTTTTAACCCCTTTCATCTCCCTACACTCGCTTTCTTTCTTTCTTTTATATTAGCTTATACATGGAGTGGTCAAATGGTGCTGAAGTTCCACACATCAGCTGAACGGTTAACTCTCTTGGAGCACGATGTGATTTTTGGAAACGCGTAACGTTAGCTAGAGAAATATTTCAGCCTCGTTTTCTCCCCAGTTCTCACTGGGCTAACTAATATTCTATCCGCTCTAATACAGTATTCACTGGATATGAGCAATCGCATTCTCTGATTGGCTACTCTACTACTAGGATAATCAGCTCATATACCATGAGTAGAGAAAAACAAAATGGCAAAGCGTGTTGCTGAACCAACCGAGGACGAAATAAAACCACAAAAAAAAAAATGGAATGAAAGTATTTGATGGTAAAAATGTATTTTATTTATTTATTTCCCCCCGAAGAATTATTATAGCAGCATTTTTCATAAATTGCTCCTGTCGTTTCGCTGCTTTGTTAAGCGGAAATGATTTTGTTGGACGTTTTATATAAAGATTTTATTTATCGAATTTGCAAAAAAAATTTTTAACCCCCCCCCCCAAAAAAATCCAGTGAACATGGATAGAATGATAGAATGAAACCGTTATTCCAGTCAATCTCGTCGTACACGGCTTATAGCCGACTGAGTGCTTCGGACCTCATCGACTATCAGCTCGTGTACGACTTGATTTCGTGGAATAACTGTTATTTCATAGTTTTGATGTTTTCAGTGCTCTGCAGGACACAATACAGAAAAACCCACGAATGAGTCAAACTAGCCTGGGCCCGCCCATCCTAAGCGTGACGCAACACGAGGGCCTGTTGCGAGCTTAGTCTGGCCAGGCAAGCTATCTACAGCTCTTCCAAGCTCCCGAAAAATCGGGAGCCAATCAACTTTGAGCATCTCCAACGGCCCTGGGTAGAGGCGTGTTCAAGGCAGTGACGTAGTAGAACTGCGACCGGAAGCCATAGATTGTTTACAGAATCTATGCCGGAAGCGCTTCATTCACGCTTCCGCATCTATTACGCATAGATGCTGTATTGAAAGCATTCAACGGGACGTTCTCATTGAAAACGGAGCAAAGAGCAGCCCTGGAGGTATTTATTGAAAGGAAGGACGTTTTCGCCTTGCTCCCGACCGGCTTCGGTAAGAGTTTAATCTACCAGTTAGCCCTGTCGCGTCGCATACGTCAGAGGAAAGAGTGATGTGATTGGTTTAAGCTTCGTCACAGCCTTTTCTGGCTTCGACCAGTAGCAAACTGAGGCATTTCAGGGAGGCGGGTCAACCACGGGCTCTGGGAAACGGTTGGGCTTAATATCTTGGCCAGACCAATAGCTCGGAGAGCTTTGAAGTCGCGTTAGCCAGACTAGAGTCAAACGGGTGTACAAACTTTTTTTTTTTTTTTTTTTTGACTGGTACTGTAATAGGGTACATGAGCTCACGGATGCCAATGATTGGCAAGTGCTGCTGTGACTGACAGCTGAGACAGTATGCTCCTCCCACTGACGACGCTGTTCAGTTGCGCCACCTGTTGGTCACACGTGCCCCAAGCAACATTAAAATAGTGAGACGAAAGTCAGATTTAATGCGACTTCAGCATTCGCAGCATCGCAACTCGCTCTTTTTATATACAGGATGAACCAGGTTTGTCGTACTAGCATCCAGGACTCGTGACTCGACTCGGGATCGTACGTTAACTGCATTCGGACTCGTATAAATTGGAGACGAGGACTTTTTTTTTTTTTTTTAAACCTACCATCATAATTTGGCAGAAGATATTTGGATCTACATTAATTTTTGTACGAGTTTTGTGTAAGTGTGTCGCACCTTGGCACGTGCGTCAGATAGATTCTCGGGCACGATCCGGACAGCACGCGTGGCGTAAACGGTTTCACATAAAAGCAGCAACAGCTACCGTCAAATGGTGCCGTTGGAGTCTCGTTCTCGGACTTGACTCGAAGTTTTCTTTAATGACTCGACTCGAGGCTGGGCTCGGACCCGAGGGTTAGTGACTCGACTGCGACACAGACGAACAGAACCGCGTTCTTAGAAATCTGTACATCGCGCACTTCAACTTTCATAACCGCACTCACGGCAATTCCGTGTGTTGCCATAGAAACAGTGACTTCTAATCACACTAAGGAAAAGTTGGAGAACGTCCACATCTGTCATTTCATTGGCCTTACAGTTAGTGAAAAGTGTGTTGATCTGATCTGATCTGATAAACATCGGTTTGTTCTGTGCAGATGGGCGCGTGTTTCTCCAAAGTGTTTAACGGCTGTCCGCTGAAGGTCCACTGCGCTTCGTCCTGGGTCAACCCAGACACCCGAGGTACGAGGAACAGCTCCGGAAACTCGGCTGGTTGTGTAAACGATCTGAAAATAGTTCCATATTTAAATAATCTTCAGAGCTCACAGACGTGATGATCTCATCTCATGTTTCTGATTTTCAGATCAGTATTTGCTTTTCGGAGCTGAGGAAGGAATCTACAGCCTTAATCTGAACGAGCTTCACGAGACCTCCATGGAGCAGGTGGGACTCTGGAACTGGAGTTAGATGTGTCGAGGAAGATCAGACTGGGATTGGAAGTCTGTTCACGTGACGAGTCGCTCCATGTCACTGTTCGTTTGAACTAATTGACCTGCCGCTTTCTTGCAGATATTTCCCCGGAGGTGCACGTGGCTGTACGTGATGAACAACTGGCTCTTCTCCATATCGGGTACGACTTCCTCGGCATTCTTATCTTATAAAGCGGAAACGGGGAAAATAAAATGTACATCGAGAGAGGGGTCGATTTATTTATTTAAATTGATGTATGCGTCGTAGTTTATTAGCGACGCTGTACGTGAATTAAATGAAAATCCAGGACCGAACGAGTAATCATCAATCCTTGGTTTATATTTTGTATTTGTAACTCTGCTTAATAGTACAGTGTGAAGATGATGACTGGAAAAACACTCCGATAAAAACCCTGTCCAACGGCGAGGGATCACCCTGGTCACCAAGAACACGGAGGAGAAGCTTGTTCTGGTTGTGTTCGTCTACGAAGCAGCCTCAAGGCTCTTCTGGGTGACACCGGACAGTGCCGTTCTAAAATATAAAAAGAGGATATTCCACGGTTGCGTGAAGATATGGACAGTGGTGCTTGAAAGTTTGTGAACCTTTGAGAATTTTCTATATTTCTGAATAAATATGACCTAAAACATCATCAGATTTTCACACAAGTCCTAAAAGTAGATAAAGAGAACCCAGTTAAACAAATGAGACAAAAATATTATACTTGCTCATTTATTTATTGAGGAAAATGATCCAATATTACATATCTGTGAGTGGCAAAAGTATGTGAACCTCTAGGATTAGCAGTTAATTTGAAGGTGAAATTAGAGTCAGGTGTTTTCAATCAATGGGATGACAATCAGGTGTGAGTGGGCACCCTGTTTTATTTAAAGAACAGGGATCTATCAAAGTCTGATCTTCACAACATGTTTGTGGAAGTGTATGATGGCACAAACAAAGGAGATTTCTGAGGACCTCAGAAAAAGCGTTGTTGGTGCTCATCAGGCTGGAAAAGGTTACAAAACCATCTCTAAAGAGTTTGGACTCCACCAATCCACAGTCAGACAGATTGTGTACAAATGGAGGAAATTCAAGACCATTGTTACCCTCCCCAGGAGTGGTCGACCAACAAAGATCACTCCAAGAGCAAAGCGTGTCATAGTCAGCGAGGTCACAAAGGACCCCAGGGTAACTTCTAAGCAACTGAAGGCCTCTCTCACATTGGCTAATGTTCATGAGTCCACCATCAGGAGGACACTGAACAACAATGGTGTGCATGACAGAGTTGCAAGGAGAAAGCCACTGCTCTCCAAAAAGAACATTGCTGCTCGTCTGCAGTTTGCTAAAGATCACGTGGACAAGCCAGATGGCTATTGGAAAAATGTTTTGTGGACGGATGAGACCAAAATAGAACTTTTTGGTGTAAATGAGAAGCGTTATGTTTGGAGAAAGGAAAAGACTGCATTCCAGCATAAGAACCTTATCCCATCTGTGAAACATGGTGGTGGTAGTATCATGGTTTGGGCTTGTTTTGCTGCATCTGGGCCAGGACGGCTTGCCATCATTGATGGAACAATGAATTCTGAATTATACCAGCGAATTCTAAAGGAAAATGTCAGGACATCTGTCCATGAACTGAATCTCAAGAGAAGGTGGGTCATGCAGCAAGACAACAACCCTAAGCACACAAGTCGCTCTATCAAAGAATGGTTAAAGAAGAATAAAGTTAATGTTTTGGAATGGCCAAGTCAAAGTCCTGACCTTAATCCAATGGAAATGTTGTGGAAGGACCTGAAGCGAGCAGTACATGTGAGGAAACCCACCAACATCCCAGAGTTGAAGCTGTTCTGTACGGAGGAACGGGCTAAAATTGCTCCAAGCCGGTGTGCAGGACTGATCAACAGTTACCGCAAACGTTTAGTTGCAGTTATTGCTGCACAAGGGGGTCACACCAGATACTGAAAGCAAAGGTTCACATACTTTTGCCACTCACAGATATGTAATATTGGATCATTTTCCTCAATAAATAAATGACCAAGTATAATATTTTTTTGTCTCATTTGTTTAACTGGGTTCTCTTTATCTACTTTTAGGACTTATGTGAAAATCTGATGATGTTTTAGGTCATATTTATGCAGAAATATGGAAAATTCTAAAGGGTTCACAAACTTTCAAGCACCACTGTAGTTTATCTTTGAGTGCTGAATGTGTGCATCACGAGTGAGCAAAGTGTGAACGAGATAAACTTCATATCTTCGCACCACCGTGTAATCTTCTTTATATTATATGGACACATCTACAAAAAAAAAAATACACAAGTTAATCCAAAGAATTTTAATTTCGAGACATTTTGAAAACGCGCATCTAGTCACTTGAGTGACATCATCGGAGTGAAATATCAGGAATTATTATCCCTACAGGACGCTTTTTCGATGTTCTGTTCCCTTCTAGCGGGTTTCATTCATTTGGTTTGATCGCATGCAATATTGTTAGCATATCGTTTATCCTACATGTATTACGTCACTCTACCTAATGGAGAATGAGCGTTGAATGAATATGGTTTATGATATTGCATGACTGTCAAGACAACATGACGTCAGAGACGTAAAACTTCCACGCTAGCGAGTGAGTGACTGTGACAGTTTGTAAACAAACATGGCCGCCAGGTTTGCTTCGTTAAACACGGAAGATTTTGAGAGAATTTTGAAAGGAATGTGTATGCAAACATAATAATAATAATAATAATATTATATTGGCTGGCTTTTATTCATGGTCTATCAGATATATTCCATTCAGCGAGCATGATACTGAGCGAGTCTATATCTGATTTCCCACGCAACGCCAGCCAATATTTAAATATGTCACTTGGATCTGTGACGTACGGTATTTCGTATGAAAAATGCGAGTTTTTCAACACAAGCAGATGAACTTAATATCTTCCAGCCAACGAGTGATTTTCGTTTTATCATATCGACAAATTCACAAGCACAAAATCCCCAAATTTATCAATTTCTTCACGAGTGACATACATGTGTTATTTACCAGCTTAAGGTCGGTCCGTATAGTGAAATACCATGGTCGAGGTCAGTATTCCAGGCCGAGGTCACTGTGTTTCACCATACGGACCGACCTTAAGCTGGTAAATAATATATTTATTTTTTTCTTTACCAAATTCTAACAGAAAACGAGAGCGCCCGAAAGGGAAAACCGAGCCGAGCCGCCATTTTGAATCCTCATTCACGGCTGTAATGCAAATTGCTTCCTCTTCGGTATACAAGTGCACTTCCATGGCAGGAAAAAACTACATTTTGCCACCTATGTAGTCCCCTATTTATACAAAACGGAATCATTCAGGATTCAGCCATGTTTTTGCTCGGCGTTAGCAACAGTTAGAGGTTTTTAGCTTTCTCCTGAAATGTTTTCTTTTATTTCTTCTTCCTCAGGGGAGTAAAACTCGCTTTCGCTGTGAACACTGTCGTTATCGCTATCCATGCTGTAAAATTAATGCTATTCTCCTGAGAAATGCTGGCAAACATTTATAAGATTTTTGATAATCTTATAAATGTTGACAAAAAATGCTACTATGGTTGTTGTTGTGAACGAGCGAGTCGCCAGAGGTCCGTAACTGGGGTCTGTATCGTAGGATACGGACCCGCTCGCCAGCCAATCAGAGCGCAGGATTTGATGGAAACCGGACCGCGAAAAAGAGATTTATGTCCCGGTTTTGGTTCTCCATGTCCCGGATGAAAATACGAGTAGTGTATTTCCCAGTAAAACACTCGTGGCTATGTAATGTTATAGTTTACAGGCGAAGGAGAGTAACGACACGCTGACGGCTGAGTGAGCCGATTGTGAAATAGGAGTCCTACATGATTCATGGACATGATGGCCAAGTCACAGTGCTGTTTTGTCAAGTAGGTTTGTGTCCTGTGTTCATTTGCACCGTGTGTGTGTGTGTGTTGTGCAGGTAAAGCATCCCAGCTGTACTCCCATAACCTGTGTGGTCTCTTCGAGCACGCTCGGCAGATGCAGAAGTTACCGGTGGCCATACCGACATACAAACTCCCCGATAAAATCATCCCCCGGTAGGTTTTGGATGAGAGGTTTGATTTTCTTGGCTGTAAAGGAACGAGTCCATCGATAATCGAGCTGTGTGTAAACACTGGAAGCTCTGAGTGGCTGAAAGTGAACCTCACTTCAGAAACAGTCAAGCCCTTATTTTATATTTATATTAATAAAGCTGAGATGTTTATCTACTCGGGTCCTTTTCCAAACACGCCATGCATCTGATCCCGCATCAGCACATTTCATTCGGACGCAGAAATATGGGCTGTTTTTACATCATTATTTGACTCATTTTGCGAGGATCAACAAGAAAATCTGAAACACTTTTTCAGTTCCTGCTCCCGAGTCGGGACTTTTCTGTGGACAGGAAACTGCTGGAGGTGGAGCTTGCTGTTCTGAATGGTCAAACCCCTTGATACTGTATGACGTTTTCTAAACCTGTGTTTAGCCGACGGTTAATGACGAAAGCCTGTTGTATACGACTGTTGTGGTGCGACTGGTAAAGCAGAGACGTTTTATGACACATACACGGCGCACGTCAAAGACAGTGTGGCCCACTTTTGTAACTGAAGATGCCTGCTAAACACACTGATTCTCTTTAATTGTTCTACAGGAAGTTCACAGTGTCCAATAAGATTCCAGACACAAAGGGATGCCAGAAGTGTTGTGTCGGTGAGTCATGCAGGTTTCAGGATGTCATGGCAGCACACATGATGATTTGTTCCTTTAAGCTTTAGGTTTAGTGAATACACAAAACTGCTGGTGTTGTATAATATGAGGGTTATAGGAATCATCCTGTTAATCTGAGGTGTGTGTGTGTGTGTGTGTGTAGTTCGTAATCCATACACAGGGCTGAAGTATCTGTGTGGTGCGTTCCAGTCCAGTGTGGTTTTGTTTGAATGGGTGGAGTCCATGCAGCGCTTCATGCTCATCAAGGTGGGGATCCTGTCTGTGAGTCAGTGCGTCTGAGAATGAGTGAATACTGAGAACGAGTCTGAGTCAGTCTGAGTGAGTGAGTTAGTCGGTTAGGGAGTGAGTCTCAGTTGGTCTGAGTAAGTCGATTAGTTAAAGTGAGTCAATCTACTGAATGAGTGTGTCAGTCTGAGTGAGTCGGTTAATGAGTGAGTCAGTCTGACTGAGTTGGTTAGGGAGTCAGTCTGGGAATTAATCTACTGAATGAGTCAGTTAGGGAGTGAATCTGTTGAATGAGTGAGTCAGTCTGGGAATGAATTGCGCTACGTTCACACTGCAAGGCTTAATGCTCAATTCCGATTTTTTTGTGAAATCCGATTTTTTTGTGAGGTCGTTCACATTAACAAATATATGCGACTTGTATGTGATCCTCAGTATGAACGAAAAGCGACCTAAAAGTGTTCCGCATGCGCATTGCAGGATACGACGACGTCACACGCAGTGAGCATGGCCAGTGTTTACGGAAGTAAAACCGCCTGGTTGCGGTATGACCCATCCAATCTAGCTTGAATAGCTGCATCCCCCCAAATGGAAATCAGCTCCCTAACCTCTGCGTCCTTCCATTGAGAAGATTCAGAACCTTCACAGCCCGAAGCGTCCCTCGCATTGATGTCATGCGCAGGGGCGCAGATACGTTTTTTGAACTGGGGGGGACAAAAAACTGGGGGGGGGACAAAGCTGCCAGCAAACCAACCCCGATATGCCTGTCAAACTTGTTGTGGGTTACCATAGCAACCAAGCTCGAGCTCGCAACCTGTGCAGTCTGCGCAGCTCAACCAACCGAATATCAGTCTTTGTTTTGTTTTATGTGAGTTGTTGCAACTATGTATACACTGCTGTGCACCTCAATAAACCGAATGGTAATTAGTCTTTTGATTTTTCCGTGAGGTTTGCCTTATGCAAAGAAAGACAGCATACAGGTGAATTTAAATCTGGGTGGGACGAGTCCCCCCCTCTATCTGCGGCCGTGATTATGCGCCATGTTGTTGTAACTTTTTTTGAGAGACCCGCCGCCTACTTCAGCGCAGAATAGTGACATTTGTGGCTTGTTGATGACGTGTAAGTCGGATGAATGCGACCTGACGGTTCAGACTGAAGTCGCATATGAAAAGAACGGATAGGAATCGGAATTAGGACCACATATCCAAACGGCCTGGGTCGGATTTGAAAAAATCAGATCTGTGTCGTTCATATTGTCAATAAAAGATCGGATACAGGTCACATATGGGCGAAAAGATCGGATTTGAGTCACTTCAGCCTGCAGTGTGAACGTAGCCTTGGTTAGTGAGTGAATCTACTGAATGAGTGAGTCAGTCCGAGTGAGTCGGTTAGGGAGTGACTGAGTCGGTTAGTTAAAGTGAGTCAGTCTGGGAATGAATCTACTGAGTGAGTCGGTTAGGGAGTGAATCTACTGAATGAGTGAGTCAGTCTGGGTGAGTCGGTTAATGAGTGAGTCAGTCTGAGTTGGTTAGGGAGTCAGTGAGTGAGTCGGTTAGGGAGTTAATCTACTGAATGAGTGAGTCAGTCTGGGAATGAATCGGTTAGTGAGTGAATCTACTGAATGAGTGAGTCAGTTAGGGAATTAATCTGCTGAATAAGTGAGTTAGTCTGAGTGAGTCGGTCAGGGAGTGAATGATTCCAGACCTGATTTTTTTCTTTGTGTGTGTGTGTGTGTGTGTGTGTGTGTGTGTGTGTGTGTGTGTAGAATATAGATTTCACCCTCCCTTGTCCACTGGAGGTGTTTGAGATGCTGGTGGTCCCGGAGCATCACTACCCGTTGATCTGTGTGTCTGTTGTTAAGGGCAGTCAGCCTGATCAGGTAGTGACCTTTGGCACCGTTGACCCCAACGACATCGCACCGACCTTCACCGAACCCGGTAGGAACCGATCTCCCAATGCCATACCGTTTATTACTACATTTGTTTCTGTAGCCTGATATTATCTTTATTTAATTCGGCACCAAAATCAGTATAAAATGTTCAGCGCTTTACATCAAACGAAAAGCAGAATCGGGACATTTCAGGGCGAGGCAGCACTCGACCGCAGTGTGTGTTGTTGATTTGGAACACAGCGTGTCAGGATGACGGGATGAAGTGAGTGTGTTGAAATGGTTTGAGTGTTTGTGCTGGTGTTTTGTTTCAGACACATCCCAAACGTGTGTGATTCACGTCACGCAACTGGAAAGAGACACCATACTGGTGTGTTTGGACCGTGAGTATGGATTTATCGATTAATACACGTGATTATGACGTAACATAACACTCTGACTTGGATTGTGATATTGTTGAGTGCACGCACACTCAGACACGAGCTGTTTGCTGATGCAATTTCAGTGCCAGGTGTGTAAACCCTGAAGGCTGACTGTTTACAGAGCCTGTTTAACTGTGTGTGTGTGTGTGTGTGTGTGTGTACTTTTGTAGGTTGTATAAAGATGGTGAACTTACAGGGCCGATTAAAATCCAGCAAGAAGCTCTCAGCTGAGCTCACCTTCAACTTCCAGATTGAAGCAATAGGTGAGTAAAGCTGTGAGAGCAATTTGTTTTGCCCTGATTTGTTACCCTAACATGACACTCGTTTTTACGTCCTAATTAGTCCGTTATTTTATTTACTTTGCGTTTAACTAGTTACCTTCAGAAAATCTCTTATGAGCCAAAAGTTTGCAGACACCTGACTGTCACACCTACGTGTGCTTATTAATCCCGTTCTAACGCCTCTTTCTGCTGCTTTCAGTGTGTTTGCAGGACAGCGTGCTGGCGTTCTGGAGACACGGCATGCAGGGACGCAGCTTCAAAACCAACGAGGTGTGTGTTCGGGGCTTGTGTATTGAGTGTGTGTGTGTGTGTGTGTGTGTGTGTACACGACTGTGTAATAATATAATTTTGTTCTGTCGATGCACCAGATCACGCAGGAGATCTCAGACAGCTCGCGCATCTTCAGACTGCTGGGCTCAGACAGGTAAAGAAAGACCTTCGGGGGGGGTTAAAAAAAAGAAACACACACACTACAACCTCGATTCCAAAAAAGTTGGGACAAAGTACAAATTGTAAATAAAAACGGAATGCAATGATGTGGAAGTTTCAAAATTCCATATTTTATTCAGAATAGTACATAGATGACATATCGAATGTTTAAACTGAGGAAAATGTATCATTTAAAGAGAAAAATTAGGTGATTTTAAATTTCATGACAACAACACATCTCAAAAAAGTTGGGACAAGGCCATGTTTCCCACTGTGAGACATCCCCTTTTCTCTTTACAACAGTCTGTAAACGTCTGGGGACTGAGGAGACAAGTTGCTCAAGTTTAGGGATAGGAATGTTAACCCATTCTGGTCTAATGTAGGATTCTAGTTGCTCAACTGTCTTAGGTCTTTTTTTGTCGTATCTTCCGTTTTATGATGCGCCAAATGTTTTCTATGGGTGAAAGATCTGGACTGCAGGCTGGCCAGTTCAGTACCCGGACCCTTCTTCTACGCAGCCATGATGCTGTAATTGATGCAGTATGTGGTTTGGCATTGTCATGTTGGAAAATGCAAGGTCTTCCCTGAAAGAGACGTCGTCTGGATGGGAGCATATGTTGCTCTAGAACCTGGATATACCTTTCAGCATTGATGGTGTCTTTCCAGATGTGTAAGCTGCCCATGCCACACGCACTAATGCAACCCCATACCATCAGAGATGCAGGCTTCTGAACTGAGCGCTGATAACAACTTGGGTCGTCCTTCTCCTCTTTAGTCCGAATGACACGGCGTCCCTGATTTCCATAAAGAACTTCAAATTTTGATTCGTCTGACCACAGAACAGTTTTCCACTTTGCCACAGTCCATTTTAAACGAGCCTCGGCCCAGAGAAGACGTCTGCGCTTCTGGATCGTGTTTAGATACGGTTTCTTCTTTGAACTATAGAGTTTTAGCTGGCAACGGCGGATGGCACGGTGAATTGTGTTCACAGATAATGTTCTCTGGAAATATTCCTGAGCCCATTTTGTGATTTCCAATACAGAAGCATGCCTGTATGTGATGCAGTGCCGTCTAAGGGCCCGAAGATCACGGGCACCCAGTATGGTTTTCCGGCCTTGTCCCTTACGCACAGAGATTCTTCCAGATTCTCTGAATCTTTTGATGATATTATGCACTGTAGATGATGATATGTTCAAACTCTTTGCAATTTTACACTGTCGAACTCCTTTCTGATATTGCTCCACTATTTATCGGCGCAGAATTAGGGGGATTGGTGATCCTCTTCCCATCTTTACTTCTGAGAGCTGCTGCCACTCCAAGATGCTCTTTTTATACCCAGTCATGTTAATGACCTATTGCCAATTGACCTAATGAGTTGCAATTTGGTCCTCCAGCTGTTCCTTTTTTGTACCTTTAACTTTTCCAGCCTCTTATTGCCCCTGTCCCAACTTTTTTGAGATGTTGCTGTCATGAAATTTCAAAATGTCTCTTTCGACATTTGATATGTTGTCTATGTTCTATCGTGAATACAATATCAGTTTTTGAGATTTGTAAGTTATTGCATTCCGTTTTTATTTACAATTTGTACTTTGTCCCAACTTTTTTGGAATCAGGGTTGTAGAAAAAGTGCACGTGTTTTTAACTTCTCATAACCTCTCTTTCTCGTGTGTGTTGAAGGACGGTGGTGTTGGAGAGTCGGCCGACGGATAACCCGACAGCTCAGAGTAACCTGTATATACTTGCGGGCCATGAAAACAGCTACTGAACCCACACACACTTGCACACTAAACAGCATTCCTCTGCTACACTACATCACATAACACACACTTCGCCCCCCGCCACAGCTATAAGCTTCATGTGCCCACACACACATTCCTACCGTATAAACAGTATGCCAGCTGCCCTGTTACACTACTGTCTGCCATGACACAGCCGTACACACACTACACTCTCCACACACACCATCGCTCGTATCCTGAGCTGACTCGCCTCGCCTCTTTTTTTTTAAATTATTTATTGTGGCACGTTACATTCAAACAATGAGGCGTCTTTTTTATTTTTTAATTCTTTTTTTTTTTTAAACTCCAGATTTTTAGTTTTCATCAGCCCTGCCTGCAGCCTTCCCTCGTTCTCAGTCCGGCTCCTAAAGTCTGGCACCGATACACCTTTATACCGGTGGTAACATCTTATCTTATCTCATCGTCTAGCTACATAACAACTTCATAACACACAAACGAGCGACTTATAATATTTAAAGAATAACCACCGTTTATGTAAAATGCTCATGTCGGTACTCGCGAGATGTTTAACGACATAAACGGACTCGTCTTGCAGTATAATTAAAGCGGAGATGCTGTTTCCTTCTCGGAAAGGTGCAGTAATTTATCATCAGCACCGAGAACACAAGCGCCTCGAGTGCTTTACGATCCCCAGACTCTAACCGGATCTCCACAGTGATGCCGAAAACAACGTTTGCAATTTTAGTATTTTAAACGAACAATTTTTTTTTTTCTTCTCTCTCGTTGTTGATTACAAGCCTGTATCACTTCAACTGTTGTTAAATATTTGAATAAAATAAATCCGCTCTGGTTTAATATTAATTTATGCTGCTTTCACATTAGCTAGCATTTTTTTTTAATCAAGAACTGCTAGCGAACATTTTAGCGGACGTGGACGTGTAACGAGTCCGCGATGAAGGAGCTGCCGCGTGTGCTTTCGATTCTGGTTAGTGAGTGAATGAGAAGATTTAGCATTTCAATCTGAATGCTACGATAAATAGAAAATTCAACCGTATAAACTGTGATTTAATGCACTAAAGTCTCCAAATTATATCAAACGTTCTGAGGCATTCCGTTTGTACTGGGAAGTCGGATTTTTGACGCGGGGCGGGGGGGGGATATCAGAGGAACCTTGCCAACCCTGACTTCAAAATCCAAGATGGCTGCCTCACGCATTAACAGTAGTGAAACCTGTTGTAATTAATATTCTGTTTATTAGCATTTGTGTCTCAGTAAATCAGGACGCAGTCCTGTCCAACTCCTACCTGCGGACACGTTGCTACGGTTTTTGTATGCGCAAAATGCCGCGTAATGCCTTGTTGGTCTATCCATGTTCATGCGCTCTGATTGGCTACTCTACTACTAGGATATCAGCTTGTATACCATGAGTAGAGAAAAACAAAATGGTGGCACGTGTCGCTGAACCAACCGAGGACGAAATTTAAAAAAAAAAAAAAAAAACTCGAAAACAAAACCCCAAAAATTATCAAGTATTTTAAAAGAAACTGAAATGGCTAAAAGAATATAGCCCCCCCAAAAAAATATCTCCTGTTCCACACTCCAGTCCAGTTGGGGGCGGTAATGCACCGCCAACCACCAAAAAACGCAATAAGTATTTGATGGCAAGAACGTATCTTATTTAAGAATTATTATTATTATTATAGCATTTTTCACAAATTGCTCCTGTCGTTTCAGCGGATTGTTACATTCTAAGCGGAAATGATTTTGTCGGACGTTTTGTATAAAGTTTTTATTTATTGAATTTGCAAAAAAAAAAAAAAAGCTCTCAAAATCCAGTGACTGTGGATAGAATAAAAGTTATTCCACTCAATCTTGTCGTACATGGCTTATACACACACCTCATCGGCTATCGGCTCATGTACGACTCGATTTCATGGAATAACTTGATTTATAAACTGGTTTTGCTAATTGCTTGTATTGGTTTCCCGAGGTAAATGGAACGCTACGTTGCGTTAGCTAACATTAGCTAAATTCACCAATATCATAATGGATTATGTTGAAATAAAGAAACGTGTTTAAAAGTATTAAGATCGTATTGATGGTGAAAATTTATTTGAAAGGTCGATAAATTATCAGGACAAAAGATGTAAAGGCGGCTGATAAAGTTCTGTTTTAAGATGAACTTAAGAGGTTTCAGTTCTCAAGAGCAGTAACTTCTTGTGGTAATTAGCTGCCTGGCTTTAGTGAAGTCCGCATCATTTAAGAGCAAATCGTACGATCGTTATTCACTCGCCAATTATAAAATGGGAAGAGAGGACGCTGTTTGCCGTCGAGTCCATGCTTTAAAAGAATTTTATAAAGTGCCTGCTTTCACCTCGCGAATACTGACATGAGCGTTGAACAAAGCGCGTTATTCTGTGAATCTCATATTACGCACGTGTTATGAAGTTGTTCCACAGCTAGAACGAACTGCACAAACTAAAAGAAATACAACAAAACACTGTTACCAAAAATGACTTTTCAAACTGAAATGAGTAGAGTGTAACTTCTGTGTAGGTATTTGTCACCATAACGTATTCTCGTAGTAGTAATAATAATAATAAAAATAAACAATTATGCTTGTGAATATGCTTTATGCATTGCAATATCAGAACACGTACTTGCATAGAAGTTACAGTAACCGTAACGGACTCGTGTACATACTTTGGTTTAAAGAAAGTTTCATTCAAACGTACTAATGTTGGTCGACATTTGCGACTTTAACCCGTACCATTTTCGCAAGTTTGGGAAACGTGCTGTTCATTCAGCGAACACTTTAAAAACGCAGAGGGAATTGTTGCTTAAGTTGGAAACACTATCCAGGACACTACTACTTTTTTTTTTTTTTTTAAATAAATACGGTATCTCTAAACATGTATTCATTTTTAACCTAATCTCGTGATCTTTATGATAAGCTGTGATGATAAAAAGTGAACAAATGATCACGATGTAAAGATTTCGTATCAGCACTTCTTCTTTATCCAAGACAGTCAGGCGAGTCTCAAAGTTAAATGAAAAAAACACTAGTCTTAAAAAGTCATTATTACTTTAATATGATGAATGTTTGGCAGTGAAGCGAGAGCGTGGGAAAATGTTCAAGGAATCTTTCATTCAAACGTCCTGTCGTTTCATTTCCCAAAAACGATTCCTTCAACTTTTGATGCGCTTTAAAAATGTTAATCTGTTAAAAATGTTCCTGAGTTCAGGAAGCGTATCTATTTGAGCGATATGGAAAACTAACTCCGGATTTGTTCCGAATGCGAATAAACAGCACACGGAGTTTGAGGTTCCTGGTTCGACAGGAGAACCATTTCGGTCCGTTTCTTAATACAGGCTACGTTATGCAAATCAGTTCACAGTGAATGGAAAAAAAATACATTTGAACTCCAGTATGAATGATTGATTTTTTTTTTTTTTTAAGTCTTATTGCTGTATATTTATCTTCACAGGATTGCGTAACTGTATGGATCCCAACAACGTTATTTATAAATGATCCGTATTATTCTCCTGGAGGATTTATAGCTGCTGAAACGATTGGCCCTTGAGTTTTAAACAATAGTAATTTGATATAAAATGTTTGTGTGCCAATAATCATGTATTTTAACTTTAACAAATTTCTTCAGATTATTGCTTGCTTTTTTTATTCTTTTAAATTTGGGAGCAGAATTTCTCGGCGATAATTTGTACTTCTGAGATGAAGCACAGCATAACATAAAATTTGGACAAATTTGCCATTGCACAGGGGGGCGTCGTGGCTCAGGTGGATAAGGCGCCATACCATAAATCCGGGGACCCGGGTTCGATTCCGACCCGAGGTCATTTCCCGATCCCTCCCCACCTCTCTCCCGCTCACTTCCTGTCTCTACACTGTCCTATTTAATAAAGGTGGAAAAAGCCCCAAAAAATAATCTTAAAAAAAAAAATTTGCCGTCGCACGTGTCCTCAATGACAAGAATCCCAAAATTCGGAGGTTGTTCCAATTTTCACTGAAATGTGGTGGACGGTAGGAGTGTTTAAACGTTAAATGAACGCGGATTTTTCTTTCGAATGCGTAGGTGTTGTGTGAATTTGGATACTTGAATGCGTTTTAAGATGCTGAGTTCTATGTCAGGCAACCAAACAACACGTTTTAGCCAAAACTCACTTGTCATGTGACGTAGGTCCGTATCATGGTTGCCAAATTGTTAGTTACAACTAGAGATGGCGCAATACTATCCCCCCCGAGAATGATCCTGAAACCTTAAGTATCAGCCGATACGATGTCCATCTGAGCTGGTTTTGAAAAGAAACTACTACGCTTTCAAATGGTGGGTTTCTTTTTTTTTTTGTGTAAGTCAATTATATAATAAAATCAACCCTAATAAAAGAAAAACCAGTCAAAAGTGACTTGTCTTGATATGTAAATATTTCCAGTTCCAAATCCAATTTCAATCTTTGACAGGATCCGGTATGTTGGGGGTTTTTTGTGGGGTTTTGTTTTTCCCTTCTCCGCCCTCCCACCCAATATCCATATTTTTATTGCATCACTGCCATCTCTAGTTATAACGAATGTTCCAGCGAGTAAATTAACTCAATTGTAACGACATAACGCGTGCGTGTGTGGGGAAACTGATTGGATTTCGACGTACAGTCAAAATAACGGGTCGCTTTTCACCTCGTGTGTTTTATCCAATACGAATGTGAGCAGTATAAAATTTATGCTAACTTAATACCTAATAATAAATATTCAAAGGCACTCAAATAACCGATTCCAATTTGTCCTCCAACCGAGGCAATTTTTCCAGAGTTCTGATATTGACACCAATTATTTACACTCTCTCACACGTTTCTTCGGCTTTGGTCCCACATGTGTTGAGCTGTAAACAGTACACGGTAATATTTCGTTTTCGAAACTGTATAATCATACACTACCGTTCAAAAGTTTGGGGTCACCCAGACAATGTTGTGTTTTCCATGAAAAGTCACACTTTTATTTCCCACCATAAGTTGTAAAATGAATAGAAAATATAGTCGAGACATTTTTCTGGCCATTTTGAGCATTTAATCGACCCCACAAATGGGATGCTCCAGAAACTCAATCTGCTCAAAGGAAGGTCAGTTTTATAGCTTCTCTAAAGAGCTCAGCTGTGCTAACATGATTGTACAAGGGTTTTCTAATCATCCATTAGCCTTCTGTTCTGAGGCAATGAGCAAACACATTGTACCATTAGAACACTGGAGTGAGAGTTGCTGGAAATGGGCCTCTATACACCTATGGAGATATTGCACCAAAAACCAGACATTTGCAGCTAGAATAGTCATTTACCACATTAGCAATGTATAGAGTGGATTTCTGATTAGTTTAAAGTGATCTTCATTGAAAAGAACAGTGCTTTTCTTTCAAAAATAAGGACATTTCAAAGTGACCCCAAACTTTTGAACGGTAGTGTATATATTTTTTTCCCCGCTCTCAGAGCGATCACTGAGATTTGTCCGTCTGTGCGTTTTGTTCTTTTAAATAATGAACCGTCATCGTTGCCATTTAAAGATCAAATTCGTATTCGTTAAAAACACTTGGGCCAATTGTGAAAATAATTAAGCCTCACTCGTTCTGAAAAACAAATCCAAAATTACTCGGCTTCAACTATTCTCTCTGACTCTGACTGCAATTTAATTCACTACAAAAAAGCTTTTTTTTTTTTTTTAAATCATATAAAGCAAGACGGCGTTTGTGTTTCTTGCTTTGGACTGTAAGCCATGCCTCATGCTTTTAACCTGACTAATCACTGTAGTGAAAATTTGCACACTTTTTTTTTTTAACGAACTATAATGTGACTCTGACTGTTTGCAAGTACTTAAGTGTTCTGAGACGTGCAACGAAAAGCACACACTCGCTCATCGTTTTACACTACAAACACGAGCTGTGATTTTAGTTAATAGACCTAAAAAATGATAGATTAGCGAGGAATAATACGATTTTTGGGTTTTTTTTTTTTAAGCGCAGTGTCGTCATGGTGATGATGTAGGTGTAAATATGAATGGAACGGAGATCGCATTCCCTTAACGCCGACTTCACAAGCACGTTTTGGCGTCCGGTAAAGTGCTGTGGTTTGTTGGAGATGGATGTCGGTGACCCGGTAAAACCTCCTTCAAATACAAGACGTCCGCCTCGGACTGGCTGGTGCATGATGACGACGACCTCACGGAACGTTTCGTCTAAACATTTAACGTCTGGTAATTTTCACGCGTCAACTGCATGTTTGTCAGTGTGTCGATTTCATTCCGCATGCAAGAGGTGCGTTTTTGATCCGGACCCCAAAACGTCCTCGTGATAGTCACTGAATGAATGAATGATTTTATTTTCTTTTTTTCAAAAATGACAGTAATGACTGTCTGGGTGATGATTTAGCAACGTGGACATGCTTACGAGGAAAAAAGTGCACTTGGGCTACTCCGTCACACTCCATGATTGATCAACTGAGTTAGGGTTGAAATATAATGCGATTCATGTCTGTTTGCCATTTTAGAACATTGTTCAAACGAACAAGTCCGCGCAAAAAAAAAAGTTACTTTTACCCCAAACAACCAAGACATATCTGATCTCCTGACGTTTGCTTCTTTTGTCTGGCACTAAAGCTACGAGTCGAATGTCACCAAGAAACAATGGAGGTTTAACACGCCAAAAAATGCTGAAATTGCTTTCACATGCGCGGCATTTAGTCTTTTTTTTTTTTTACACTCTGAATTGACTCACCTGCAGGAAGTGAATCAAACATGCTTTGAGTTTTTGGTGGTGTTTTTTTTACCCCGGACGCGCGAGCTGCTAAACTGAGCCGCAAGATCCAAACTGAGCCAAAGGACAGAGCTGCAGAAATGGCACTTGTTCTGGAGATTTGAACTGACGAACAAAAAGAGAAGAGAAAACGACGCACAAAATGTTTAGCACTAGTTATTACAGTGGGGCAAAACTATGAGAGACAGAATGGGGGGAAAGAATCCAGGAAATCACATTGTAGGATTTTTAATGAATTAATTCCTCGGTAAAATAAGTATTTGGTCACCTACAAACAAGCAAGATTTCTGGCTCTCACAGACCTGTAACAACTTCTTTAAGAGGCTCCTCTGTCCTCCACTCGTTACCTGTATTAATGGCACCTGTTTGAACTCGTTATCAGTATAAAAGACACCTGTCCACAACCTCAAACAGTCACACTCCAAACTCCACTATGGCCAAGACCAAAGAGCTGTCAAAGGACACCAGAAACAAAATTGTAGACCTGCACCAGGCTGGGAAGACTGAATCTGCAATAGGTAAGCAGCTTGGTGTGAAGAAATCAACTGTGGGAGCAATTATTAGAAAATGGAAGACATACAAGACCACTGATAATCTCCCTCGATCTGGGGCTCCACGCAAGATCTCACCCCGTGGGGTCAAAATGATCACAAGAACGGTGAGCAAAAATCCCAGAACCACACGGGGGGACCTAGTGAATGACCTGCAGAGAGCTGGGACCAACGTAACAAAGGCTACCATCAGTAACACACTACGCTGCCAGGGATTCAAATCCTGCAGTGCCAGACATGTCCCCCTGCTTAAGCCAGTACATGTCCAGGCCCGTCTGAAGTTTGCTAGAGAGCATTTGGATGATCCAGAAGAGGACTGGGAGAATGTCATATGGTCAGATGAAACCAAAATAGAACTTTTTGGTAAAAACTCAACTTGTCGTGTTTGGAGGAGAAAGAATGCTGAGTTGCATCCAAAGAACACCATACCTACTGTGAAGCATGGGGGTGGAAACATCATGCTTTGGGGCTGTTTTTCTGCAAAGGGACCAGGACGACTGATCCGTGTAAAGGAAAGAATGAATGGGGCCATGTATCGTGAGATTTTGAGTGAAAACCTCCTTCCATCAGCAAGGGCATTGAAGATGAAACGTGGCTGGATCTTTCAGCATGACAATGATCCCAAACACACCGCCCAGGCAATGAAGGAGTGGCTTCGTAAGAAGCATTTCAAGGTCCTGGAGTGGCCTAGCCAGTCTCCAGATCTCAACCCCATAGAAAATCTTTGGAGGGAGTTGAAAGTCCGTGTTGCCCAGCGACAGCCCCAAAACATCACTGCTCTAGAGGAGATCTGCATGGAGGAATGGGCCAAAATACCAGCAACAGTGTGTGAAAACCTTGTGAAGACTTACAGAAAACGTTTGACCTCTGTTATTGCCAACAAAGGGTAGATAACAAAGTATTGAGATGAACTTTTGTTATTGACCAAATACTTACTTTCCACCATAATTTGCAAATAAATGTCTGATTTTTAAAGAAATGTGATTTTCTGGATTTTTTTTTTTCCTCATTCTGTCTCTCATAGTTGAAGTGTACCTATGATGAAAATTACAGGCGCCTCTCATCTTTTTAATTGGGAGAACTTGCACAATTGGTGACTAAATACTTTTTTGCCCCACTGTATATAATTATCGAATAATTGATTGAGCTCTGTTCTTGGGCTTTTTTTTTTAAATGAGTATATCTTCAGATGTACACATCCACAGAACATTAAGCTCAAAAATCTTATTTATATTTGATTTTCACACCATTAATGTGTTGATGATATATTCGATAAAAGAAAAGCTGGCAAACATCCCTCATCAAAAAAAAAATCCCCGTGCAGGGATTGGCCAAGAATGGCTCATGTGACAAAAAAAAAAATGGAGATGGTTTCGAGCGATACGGCCAACTTGAGTCACCGCTGTGTCTCCGCGAGCATTTCTGTGTGTAGATCTACGCATCATGATCATGTCTAACGGGGCGGAGTTTGACTTCTAATTATTCGTAGTTAACACTCAATTTGGAATTTTTTCATGAGGGATATAAACCTAATATATCATGCACTGAGAGGCACCGGTTTAAATTATGGAGTCTCTTTGGTGACTGGCAGAGGGAGTACTGTACCCTTTACAAAATGGTGCTGGACCAGTCAGCTCAGAGACTCTGTCGTTTCAACCGGAGCCTCTGGGTGCATAGTGTATTTGATTTAATATGAGATTATTATCTAACAAAGATCATTAGGACTATTTCTAGATGCTCGTACTAATTTCAAGCTTAAATGTGCACCGTCTTGTTCTATTGGCAGATCATTTTGTTTCCTCCTAGAAATAAACACTGAGAATAGAATAAGATGGTTTTAAGCTTGAAAATGAGTCGAGATACTTAGAAATAGTCAAAGTAAATGTTTTTAAAAAAAAAAAACTAAAAGATTAGCTTTAGAATTTGACCAAGATGATGATGATTTTTTTTTTTCTCCTCCTCCAGTGTCTCATCTGTCACTTCTACCTTTTGACCTGGAGGGTGGAATGATACAAGACTTTACTTTTTAAATAAAATAAAATTCTGGTTCTCTGACATGGACACCCTCGAAACGTTCCAGGTGAGATCGATGAAATATTTTCCGTTAGTTATTTACATTCGCCTCGTAGCTCCTGCACAAAACTGTTGAGCAAACGTGTCTTGGCTGATCAACTACATTTAATCAAATGCTGCTCGGATTCAGGCGAAGCTGGTAATGTGGACCGATCGAGACTTGCCGTGTGTTTCCATAAGACGACGCATTGCTTACCAGTCGAAACATGCAGGGTGTAGTATAATACACACATCACTGAACAGAGAGAGATGAATGTGTTTGGAAAGTTCAGTAACCTTCCAGAGTGCAGCTTTCATCCTGAACCAACATGGCACAGGTTTCAGCATGTGTGAATAACAGACCGAGTCCGTGTTCTTCAGCTGCATTTATACGTTCACTTCACACTACGATGCACATGACCTGTAAATAGTGTACGATAATATTTGGTTTTACAGACTGTATAATCGTCTATATTTTGTTTCGAAAGTGAAACTGCTATGAGATTGAGGTAACACATTAAAGGTGAAAAAAAAAAAAAACCATGGTGTCTTCGTTCCTGTTCTCTTCTTAAACACACATTAATGGACACACTGGGATTGATCTGGCAGATGGTTTAGTTTTGTTTAATGTCCTCTATATTGTTTGTTTGTTTTTTTCCCCCAATATCTAGACAAAATTAAATTGATTATGGAACTGTGGCTGTATATAATTGTCTCGTACAATGTACAGAATAGCAGGAGTGATATTTATATAAATATATAATGTTACTGAATGGTGGCTAATAACATTGAGAGAGGATAGAGAAGACTATAATGAAGGCATTAAAGAAGCAACACGTGGAGGGGGGGACGGAGACATATGGGGGAGAAAGAGACGACAGCTCTACAAATATACAGTTGTGTTCAAAATAATAGCAGTGTGTTTTAAAAACGTGAGTAAAGCTCAAAATCCTTATAATAGTTTTTATTTCCATGCATTGGGAACAATGCACATTATATTCTACATCAAAACATGAAGAAAAATGAACATTGGGCTGTTCAAAAAAATAGCGGTGTCTGCATTTTTCATTACAAACTCCAAATATTTACTGTATAAACTGAAAAAATCTTAAGGATTTAGTATTCCTGTGAATCACTAAACTAATATTTAGTTGTATAACCACGGTTTCTGAGAACTTCTGGCACCTGTGAACAGGTATTCCAGCCCAGGATGATTTGACAACATTCCACAGTTCCTCTGCATTTCTTGGTTTTGCCTCAGAAACAGCATTTTTGATGTCACCCCACGAGTTTTCTATCGGATTAAGGTCCGGGGATTGGGCTGGCCACTCCATAACTTTCATTTTGTTGGTCTTGAACCCTGATGCTGCTCGCTTACTGGTGTGTTTGGGGTCGTTGTCTTGTTGAAACACCCATTTCAAGGGCATTTCCTCTTCAGCATAAGGCAACATGACCTCTTCAAGTATTTTGATATATGCAAACTGATCCATGATCCCTGGTATGCGATAAATGGGTCCGACACCACAGTAAGAGAAACATCCCCATATCATGATGCTTGCACCACCATGCTTCACTGCCTTCAGAGTGTACTGTGGCTTGAATTCAGTGTTTGGGGGTCGTCTGAAAAACTGTCTGCGGCTCTTGGACCCAAAAAGAACAATTTTACTTTCATCAGTCCACAAAATGTTTCTCCATTTCTCTTTAGGCCAGTCGATGTGTTCTTTGGCAAATTGTATCCTCTTCAGCACGTCTTTTTTTTTAACAGTGGAACTTTGCGGGAGCTTCTTGCCGATAGATTAGCTTCACACAGGCGTCTTCTAATTGTCACAGTACTCACAGGTAGTTACCGTCTTTGATCACCCTGGAGCTGATCACTGGCTGAGTCTTTGCCATTCTGGCTATTCTTCGATCCATTCGAATGGTAGTCTTCTGTTTTCTTCCACGTCTCTCTGGCTTTGCTGTCCATTTTAAAGCACTGGAGATCATTTTAGCCGAGCAGCCCATCATTTTCTGCACTTCTTTACAGTATACGTTTTACCTCTCCAATCAACGTTTTAATCAAAGCACGCTGTTCTTCTGAACAATGTCTGGAACGACCCATGTTTCTCAGGTTTTCAGAGAGAAATGGATGTACAACATGTGCTGGCTTCATCCTTAAATTAGGGCCACCTGACTGACATCTGTTTTTTCACAGAATGAATGATCTCACTAATTAAACTCCACACTGCTATTATTTTGAACACGTCCCTTTCACTTAATTATTCGATTACACAGACTCAGGAGCATGCATATCATGAATGTTGGGTCTGTTGGTTTTCTATGACTCTACTACACCTACTGGTAAATTATTTGCCATGTAGTAATATAATTTCCACCAAAAACAGTGATTGATCTGGTTAGTCGTGTTGGACTGCTATTATTTTGAACACAAGTGTATACTTCTAGTAGAATTACTTGTGTGTGTTTAGACTGCAGTTCCTCTGTCAATATCTTCAGGTTGTCTTGTTCTGTTTGACCTCCCAGATTCCAGCTCACTGCTGCTCTGTCCGTCAGCCTTCTCTACAGCTTTCTCCACCTTGTTCTCTCCACCAGACCTGAGAGAGAGAGAGAGAGAGAAATAATAAATTAGGACACTGATTTTATTTATATAATAATATATACACACACACAGTGGTGCTTGAAAGTCTGTGAACCCTTTAGAATTTTCTACATTTATGGATAAATATGACCTAAAACATCATCAGATTTTCACACAAGTCCTAAAAGTAGATAAAGAGAACCCAGTTAAACAAATGCGACAAAAATATTATACTTGGTCATTTATTTATTGAGGAAAATGATCCAATATTACATATCTGTGAGTGGCAAAAGTATGTGAACCTTTGCTTTCAGTATCTGGTGTGACCCCCTTGTGCAGCAATAACTGCAACTAAACGTTTGCGGTAACTGTTGATCAGTCCTGCACACCAGCTTGGAGGAATTTTAGCCCATTCCTCCGTGCAGAACAGCTTCAACTCTGGGATGTTGGTGGGTTTCCTCACATGAACTGCTCGCTTCAGGTCCTTCCACAACATTTCCATTGGATTAAGGTCAGGACTTTGACTTGGCCATTCCAAAACATTCACTTTATTCTTCTTTAATCATTCTTTGGTAGAATGACTTGTGTGTTTAGGATCGTTGTCTTGCTGCATGACCCACCTTCTCTTGAGATTCAGTTCATGGACAAATGTCCTGACATGTTCCTTTAGAATTCGCTGGTATAATTCAGAATTCATTGTTCCATCAATGATGGCAAGCCGTCCTGGCCCAGATGCAGCAAAACAGGCCCAAACCATGATACTACCACCACCATGTTTCACAGATGGGATAAGGTTCTTGTGCTGGAATGCAGTGTTTTCCTTTCTCCAAACATAACGCTTCTCATTTAAAACAAAAAGTTCTATTTTGGTCTCATCTGTCCACAAAACATTTTTCCAATAGCCTTCTGGCTTGTCCACGTGATCTTTAGCAAACTGCAGATGAGCAGCAATGTTCTTTTTGGAGAGCAGTGGCTTTCTCCTTGCAACCCTGCCATGCACACCATTGTTGTTCAGTGTCCTCCTGATGGTGGACTCATGAACATTAACATTAGCCAATGTGAGAGAGGCCTTCAGTTGCTTAGAAGTTACCCTGGGGTCCTTTGTGACCTCGCCGACTATTACACACCTTGCTCTTGGAGTGATCTTTGTTGGTCGACCACTCCTGAGGAGGGCAACAATGGTCTTGAATTTCCTCCATTTGTACACAATCTGTCTGACTGTGGATTGGTGGAGTCCAAACTCTTTAGAGATGGTTTTGTAACCTTTTCCAGCCTGATGAGCATCAACAACGCTTTTTCTGAGGTCCTCAGAAATCTCCTTTGTTCGTGCCATGATACACTTCCACAAACATGTGTTGTGAAGATCAGACTTTGATAGATTCCTGTTCTTTAAATAAAACAGGGTGCCCACTCACACCTGATTGTCGTCCCATTGATTGAAAACACCTGACTCTAATTTCACCTTCATATTAACTGCTAATCCTAGAGGTTCACATACTTTTGCTACTCACATATGTAATATTGGATCATTTTCCTCAATAAATAAATGACCAAGTATAATATTTTTGTCTCATTTGTTTAACTGGGTTCTCTTTGTCTACTTTTAGGACTTGTGTGAAAATCTGATGATGTTTTAGATCATATTTATGCAGAAATATAGAAAATTCTAAAGGGTTCACAAACTTTCAAGCACCACTGTGTGTGTGTGTATATATATATCAATCATACCCCCTTGTGTGGGGGGTGTTCCTGGTATACAGTGATTAGAACGTACTAAAAGTGGTCCAAGGAAGGACAACCGGGTCAGGGGTGTCGAAGGCGAGCCCGTCTGATCCGAGCCCACAGATTGCTGAAAAAGTTAATGCTGACTGATAGAAAGGAGTCAGAACACACAGTACATCGCAGTTTGCCGCATATGGTGCTGTGTAGGTGCAGATCGGTCAGAGCCCACGGTGCCCCCTGTACACCACTGACAATGGTGCAATGGAAGGAGGAGGCCTGGTCTGATGAATCACGTTTTCTTTTACATCATGTGGATGGTTGGTTGTGTGTAAGTCACATTCCTGGGGAAGAGATGGCACCAGGATGCATTATGGGAAGAAGGCAAGCTGGTGGATGCTCTGGGAAATGTTCTGCTAGGAAACCTCAGGTCCTGGCGTTCATGTGGATGTTACTTTGACGCGTACCACCGACCTAAACATTGTTGCAGACCACCTTCATGGCAACGGTATTCCCTAATAGCAGTGGCCTCTTTCAGCAGGATAATGATCCCTGACACACTGCAAAAAATGGTTCGAGGAACATCGCAAAGAGTTCAAGGTGTTAACTTGGCCTCCAAATTCCACAGATCTCAATCCATGGACGTGCTGGACAAACAAGTCCGATCCATGGCGAGCCCACCTCGCAACTGCGTGCCAGATACAGTATCACAGCACACCTTCAGAGGCCTGGTGGAGTCCATACATACCTCAACAAGGAGGACTTGGACGATATTAGACAGGTGGTTTCAATGTTATATCTGAATGGTGTCGGGTGCTTCACTCAACTTTGCACTGCACATGACGTTACTCACTAAATTAAAGGCACCATATGTAATATACATCCTACATGAATTTGTTTTTAACATTATATATGAGATAATTACATTAAATGACACTATTATGAATCATATTTGATTTAACTTAAATTCTCATAGTGTGGCTCTTACAGCAATACTTTTTAATAAATGTATGCAGGTTCTTACACGTCACAAAAACATTTTTAACCGCCACGAATGGATGAAGTGCATTTTGGAATGAAACTCTTCAATGCCTTGATGGTATGCAAAATGGCTGAATCCCAATCCACAGTTCAAAAGCAGGCAAATTATTTGGGAGCAACACTCATGCCACGGATTTACATCTGGTTTTGGAAGCGGAGGTAATTACGGGCAAGACTGCTCACCAATAAATCACCGAACCTTTAGCAATATGCATGTACTCAGACCGTTTCAACATCTCCACCCTTTGTTTGTTCTGACCTCCTGTTTAATGCTCAATCCTTCCTCGAACGTACAGTGCTGAGCGTAAATGAGTGCACCCCCTTTGAAAAGTAACATTTTAAACGATATCTCAATGAACACAAACAATTTCCAAAATGTTGACAAGTTTAATATAACATCTGTTTAACTTATAATGTGAAAGTAAGGTTAATAATATAACTTAGATTACACATTTTTCAGTTTTACTCAAATCAGGGTGGTGCAAAAATGAGTACACCCCACAACAAAAACTACTACATCTAGTACTTTGTATGGCCGCCATGATTTTTAATGACAGCGCCAAGTCTTCTAGGCATGGAATGAACAAGTTGGCGACATTTTGCAACATCAATCTTTTTCCATTCTTCAACAACGACCTCTTTTAGTGACTGGATGCTGGATGGAGAGTGATGCTCAACTGGTCTCTTCAGAATTCCCCAAAGAAAATCATTTCTTTCCACCACAAAGGTGAAGGCTACAAGAAGATCAGCAAAGCTTTACTTATCAGTCAGAATACTGTAGCAAAAGTGGTCCAAAAATGTAAGAAAGATGGAACTGCAACCGTCTTGCAGAGACGTCCAGGTCGTCCATGGAAGTTAACACCTCGACAGGAGCGTCTTCTGATGAGAAGGGTTGAAGAAAATCGGCATGCAAGTTCACTGCAGTTATCTAAAGTAGTAGAAAGCCAAACTGGGGTGACTATTTCCCGTGACACAATACGGCGTACGCTGCAGAGGAATGGCATGCATGGATGCCGTCCACGAAAGAAGCCTTTCCTAAAGCCCAGGCACAAAAAAGCCCGCCTAGAGTTTGCCAGGGCCCATGCTGACAAAGATGAAGACTACTGGGACTCTATACTCTGGAGTGATGAGACCAAGATAAATGTTTTTGGAACTGATGGCGTCGCAAAGGTGAGGAATACAAAGAAAAATGCCTGGTGCCTACAGTGAAACATGGTGGTGGCAGTGTCCTTATGTGGGGCTGCATGAGTGCTGCTGGTGTCGGGGAGCTGCATTTCATTGATGGCATCATGAATTCACAGATGTATTGCTCTATACTGAAAGAGAAGATGCTACCATCACTCCGTGCCCTTGGTCGTTGTGCAACATGACTAAACACACATCTAAGGCCACTGTTGGATTTCTGAAGAAGAACAGGGTGAAAGTGATTCAGTGGCCAAGTACGTCTCCTGATCTGAACCCAGTCGAACACCTATGGGGAATTCTGAAGAGACCAGTTGAGCATCACTCTCCATCCAGCATCCAGTCACTAAAAGAGGTCGTTGTTGAAGAATGGAAAAAGATTGATGTTGCAAAATGTCGCCAACTTGTTCATTCCATGCCTAGAAGACTTGGCGCTGTCTTTAAAAATCATGGAGGCCATACAAAGCACTAGATGTAGTAGTTTTTGTTGTGGGGTGTACTCATTTTTGCACCACCCTGATTTGAGTAAAACTGAAAAATGTGTAATCTAAGTTATATTATTAACCTTACTTTCCCGTTACAAGTTAAACAGATGTTATATTAAACTTTGTCTTGTCAACATTTTGGAAATTGTTTGTTTTCATTGAGATGTTGTTTAAAATGTTACTTTTCAAAGGGGGTGCACTCATTTACGCTCAGCACTGTATGCGCATAAAGTTCCCATGAAGTGTGTGCGCGACCTGCGTGATGTTTTAGTCAGGTAAGTTGCCAAAGGAGTGCGTGTGTTTGACAAAATTTACCCTCACCTCTTTTTAAAGAGTTTTTTGAAGGAGCTTCGGAAGCCTTTGCCTTCCTTCCTGCTCCGCTCACTCAGAGGGGTGTGGTCACCTTCATCAGACACACCCTTCCATTTTAACTCCTCCCATACTGGAGGGCCGGAGTCCTGAAATGGGAAAGAACATGCATCATGAATTGAATACAGATTTAGCTTCCAGTTAAGAGACTTGCGTTGTGTTGTGTAACCTTGTGCAGTTGTTGTGTGACCTCGTCAGCGTTGGCGTGCGCGTTGGGTTCGTGGTGATGCCGCTCTGGGCTGCTGTTCCTCAGCCTTGACTTGGCGCTTGATTGGCGCACCAGTCTTGGGTGGACCGGACTTCTGACCAGGTGGGGGCGGCTGTCGATGCTGTCCAGCTGCAAACCGTTCAGCGACTTGCTCTTTCGTTGTACCGGCTGCAAAGGCTTCATCATGCTGGCTGAATCGGGCGACACGCAGCCACGGCTGGCTCTGTAAACCCCACCTCCGCTGCGCCGCCCTCTGCTTTGGGATTGATGGTTTGGACTGACGGAGGGTTTACAGCTCACAAAAGCAATGTCGATGCTTGAGTCAGTAGAATGGGAGCGACTTGAACAGCGAGAGTCCCCGCCTCTGTACGGAAGGAATGCCTCCATTGCGTCGGTCAGGGCTGACCCTGCCCTTTCTGTCTCTGGAATCCTGTGGAGTTGAGTGGGTGTGGCTTTGTGACGAGATTCCGAGTCGGATGCAAAGGAAATGTCAGGGTGGAAACGACTAGGCTCCGCCTCCCAATCAGAGTAATAATGGACAGCTGCTTTCTTTCTGTTCTGACCGTGGGCTGGATCACTGAGAGAGAGAGAGATGTAGCTCTAATAGTTATTTGAATGAACAAATGAAATGGACTAGGTGAATAAACTGAATTGTTAGATGAGGTGAATGAAGAGATGAGTGGATGGAGCGATACATGCAGTCTGGTTACTGGATTATAGAAAGAGATTACAGTTGGATGAAGAAATGAACGGATGGCACAATGAGTGAGTAGAGTTAGTGAGATTGGCAGATGGATAGACAGAATGGTTCGATGGAGGAAAAATGCATGCAATACTGTACCAATAATTATTTAGTTGAATGGATTGATGAAAATAGCTACAATATGGACAAATTAATGAAATGGTGTGATAAGTTTAGAAAATGACAGCATTGTGAGTGGAACAGATGGATAAAATGGTTGGATGAGTGGATGGATAGAACAGCTATGTAGCCAAATGATGGGAGGGAGGGAAGGCTGGATGGATAGAGCTGAAAGACAGACTCGTAGAATGGTGGAAAGAGGATGGATCAATGGAACAAAGATAATCAATGGGATGGACGGATGGATGGCTGGAGCTGAAAGATTCATAGAATGGTGGAAAGAGAATGGATCAATGGAACTGCAAGATAATCAGTGGGATGGATGGAGCTGAAAGATAGGCTTGTAGAATGGTGGAAAGAGGATGATCAATGGCATTATTGACCCATCCCACGTGACGTCACGACAAACGCGGCTGCCATTTTGGACATGAACTACCAGTAGTCTACCACAGCCAACAACGAGGAACGACGGCGAAGCATCGAAAGGAATATAGCCATCAAAGAAAGTTTTTACTTTCAGCAAGACTTCCATCATGCCATTATATTGTTGTGCACCTGGATGTAGTAACCATCAACACACAAGGCAAGATTTATCATTTTATCGGATCCCGACAGATGCTGACCGACGGAGAAGATGGATAGCGGCCATTAACAGGAAAGACTGGCAGCCCTCGGCATACCAACGCTTGTGTAGTGCCCACTTTGTTGGAGGTAAGACGAATAAAATTAGCCAGAAAAGGCATTACGTTGCTGTTAACATTTTGTGGCGGCGAGTGTGTAACCAAATAGGTTAAAATAACCCATTGTAACCTCTTTGTTCTTCTGTAGTAGCTATTAGCTAACGACATTAGCTAACGTTGTGTTCCTTTGCTGTTGGTAGACTGTAGGACAGATCAGAGGTAATGTCCTACAAATAAGTGTTCAAAACAAGAGGAACATGTATTTGTCTCTTAAATCCAGGCCATTCCCTGTAATCTGTAACAACGGTTGGAGAAAGTAATGGCAAATAGTGAGTGCACAAACCATAGAAGGTAAACTGTACACAGCGCCAGGGCAGTGTGTTGGTATGTCTACTTTAAGATTGTGTTAGCTTATCAATGAACACACTCGTCACTCGACAAGTTTCACGTCTTTACGACAGATACTTAAATGTGTGTTAGGTATTATTGCAGGTAAACGTCGTTCTCTAAGCCTGCTAACCTCAATTTTTGCAAATACCTCTCCCTCTGCTCGCCCTGTAAATGCCCTACGTCGCTGGATAGTGAAGGTGTTTTCTGCATCTCGCTCCTTTTTCTTTTATGTTTTTCGTTTGTCGTCTTCCTCGCATTCAAACCGATTCGAACCGAAGTCCACTTCGTGTCCAAAATGGCGGTCGCGTTTACGAAGGTCACGCGAGTGGGAAGGGTCAATAAAATAATGGGATGGACGGATGGATAGAGCTGAAAGAGATTAGTCGAATGGTCAAAAGAGAGGATGGATCAATGGAACTACAAGATAATCAATGGGATGGCTGAGTGGATGGATGGAATGTTTGAAGTGGTTTTATGGAATAAGCTGATGGACAGACAGACGGAATGGTTGAATGAGTGGATGGCTGGATAATGATCAGATACAGTGGGGCAAAAAAGTATTTAGTCAGTCACCAATTGTGCAAGTTCTCCCACTTAAAAAGATGAGAGAGGCCTGTAATTTTCATCATAGGTATACCTCAACTATGAGAGACAAAATAAGAAAAAAAAATCCAGAAAATCACATTGTCTGATTTTTAAAGAATTTATTTGCAAATTATGGTGGAAAATAAGTATTTGGTCAATAACAAAAGTTCATCTCAATACTTTGTTATATATCCTTTGTTGGCAATGACAGAGGTCAAACATTTTCTGTAAGTCTTCACAAGGTTTTCACACACTGTTGCTGGTATTTTGGCCCATTCCTCCATGCAGATCTCCTCTAGAGCAGTGATGTTTTGGGGCTGTCGCTGGGCAACACAGACTTTCAACTCCCTCCAAAGATTTTCTATGGTGTTGAGATCTGGAGACTGGCTAGGCCACTCCAGGACCTTGAAATGCTTCTTACGAAGCCACTCCTTCGCTGCCCGGGCAGTGTGTTTTGGATCATTGTCATGCTGAAAGACCCAGCCACGTTTCATCTTCAATGCCCTTGCTGATGGAAGGAGGTTTTCACTCAAAATCTCACGATACATGGCCCCATTCATTCTTTCCTTTACACGGATCAGTCGTCCTGGTCCCTTTGCAGAAAAACAGCCCCAAAGCATGATGTTTCCACCCCCATGCTTCACAGTAGGTATGGTGTTCTTTGGATGCAACTCAGCATTCTTTCTCCTCCAAACACAAGAAGTTGAGTTTTTACCAAAAAGTTCTATTTTGGTTTCATCTGACCATATGACATTCTCCCAATCCTCTTCTGGATCATCCAAATGCTCTCTAGCAAACTTCAGACGAGCCTGGACATGTACTGGCCTAAGCAGGGGGACACGTCTGGCACTGCAGGATTTGAGTCCCTGGTGGCGTAGTGTGTTACTGATGGTAGCCTTTGTTACTTTTGTCCCAGCTCTCTGCAGGTCATTCACTAGGCCCCCCCATGTGGTTCTGGGATTTTTGCTCACCGTTCTTGTGATCATTTTGACCCCACGGGGTGAGATCTTGCATGGAGCCCCAGATCGAGGGAGATTATCAGTGGTCTTGTATGTCTTCCATTTTCTAATAATTGCTCCCACAGTTGATTTCTTCACACCAAGCTGCTTACCTATTGCAGATTCAGTCTTCCCAGCCTGGTGCAGGTCTACAGTTTTGTTTCTGGTGTCCTTTGACAGCTCTTTGGTCTTGGCCATAGTGGAGTTTGGAGTGTGACTGTTTGAGGTTGTGGACAGGTGTCTTTTATACTGATAACGAGTTCAAACAGGTGCCATTAATACAGGTAACGAGTGGAGGACAGAGGAGCCTCTTAAAGAAGAAGTTACAGGTCTGTGAGAGCCAGAAATCTTGCTTGTTTGTAGGTGACCAAATACTTATTTTACTGAGGAATTTACCAATTAATTCATTAAAAATCCTACAATGTGATTTCCTGGATTCTTTCCCCTCATTCTGTCTCTCATAGTTGAAGTGTACCTATGATGAAAATTACAGGCCTCTCTCATCTTTTTAAGTGGGAGAACTTGCACAATTCGTGGCTGACTAAATACTTTTTTGCCCCACTGTAGATCGGTGGAATGACGAATGGATTAATGGAACAGAGGGCGGAGGGTTGGATGTAACAGATGGATGAGTGGATTATAAAATGGACAGATGAACGGAATCCTTGAATCGCTGGATGGATTGAATAGTGCTGTGTGTTAAAGTTGGTGACTCACGTCAGTGCACTTGTGCTACTGAAATGTGAGGAACTCTCATAGTCCACTTTATACAGCTGCTTAACTGAAGATCTGAATCGTACACAAGAAACACCAGGTCAATTAGACACACAACACACACTTAACTGAACGCTTCTTACACACACACACACTCATCACAATACAACAGTGATACGATGATGGATTGACCTGCTGAATTCCTTGCGTGTGTGTGCCACCCGGTCCGGCTGGTGTGTGCACAGGTTGTGTGTGTGTTCTCTGGAGTGTGTGAGGAGGTCCTGGTTGTGCTGGAGGAGGTTACTGTACTGGGTGGTGAAGGATCGTAGATGCTGCACACACACAAGCAGCAGGTAATAATCTGGATGCTCAGATTCCGTCTGATGCAACAGACTCTAAACACACACACACACAGAACCCAGAAGTAACACGTACACAGTCAGTATCCTGTTTTCACATGATGCTGTAACACACAAACACATTTGTACATCTCACTCTCAAAAATCAGCAGGTAGGTGTGGAAACGGATGAAGTATTAAAATGAACAAGTCAATGTATGGATAGATGAGTGGAATGTTTGGTAACATGGATGGATGGATGGATGGCATAGTTAGATGGACACCTGTAAGAGCCTGAGGTATTCTGGGATACGCTGGACCGGCTGGAGCAGCAGAGTGTGTAGGGATGGACATGTCTCATCTCCTGTGATGTCACCCTAGATTAGAATATGCACAGCCAATCAGGACACACCTTTCACTCACCACATCTGATCTGTGTGTGTGTGTGTGTGTGTGTACCTCTAGCAGGCCAACAGGTTTTGAGAATAAGCAGGCGGATGAAAGGCACTCAGGGAGCTCCTTTAGATAGGACGTGTAGTTGTCCAGAAAATCACTCTGTGAAACAAACACACACACACACACCAGCTTTTACCCCTCATTTCATCTGAATGTTGGCTCATCATTAACACTATGCCTTTTCAGTGGGACTGATGCACACAAGCCACACCTCCTTTACCAGGAACAACATACACATAAGCCACGCCTCCTTCACTGGGACTGGCATGCACATAAGCCACGCCTCCTTCACTGGGACTGGCCTGCACATAAGCCACGCCTCCTTCACTGGGACTGACATGAACATAAGCCACGCCTCCTTTACCAGAAATAACATGAACATAAGCCACGCCTCCTTCACTGGGACTGGCATGCACATAAGCCACACCTCCTTTACCAGGAACAACATACACATAAGCCACACCCTGATCACTGGGACTGGCATGCACATAAGCCACGCCTCCTTCACTGGGACTGGCATGCACATAAGCCACGCCTCCTTCACTGGGACTGACATGAACATAAGCCACGCCTCCTATAACAGGAATAACATGCACATAAGCCACGCCTCCTTTACCAGAAATAACATGAACATAAGCCACGCCTCCTTCACTGGGACTGGCATGCACATAAGCCACACCTCCTTTACCAGGAATAACATACACATAAGCCACACCTCCTTCACTGGGACTGGCATGCACATAAGCCATGCCTTCTTTAACAAGAATTACATACATAAGCCACACCTCCTTCACTGGGACTGAGATGCACATAAGCCACTCCTACTTCACTGGGACTGGCTTGCACAAAAGTCACACCTTCTTTACCGGTAATAGAATGCACATAACAGGAATGACATGCAATAAGTTTCCCCTCAGGATTATTAAGAAAAAAAAAAAAGTTTTCTGATTCTGATAAGCCACACCTTCTTCCCTGGGACTGACGTGCATAAGCCACGCCCTTTCATTGGAACTGATGTGCAAAAGACAAAGCTCTAGTACCTCTTTATTGATGAGCCTCAGAAACACATCTCCCATGATGCCTTGCCAGTGACTCTTGAGCACACGTTCCTGCAGGAGATGCAACAGCTCCAGGTGCTGCTGGATCAGAAATCGTAAAGAGGATGGGAACAGCCTGAGACGGAAAGAGAAGGAATGCATCATGAGAGGAGAACGGTTTCAAATTTTAATACAAGTTTACATTAGAAAATTTAATGATGTGGTACTTGATCGAAAATAGCATGTGGTGCACAATTTGAGACACAAGTGTTTCAGGTCTGAGGTAATAGTAAAATGTTTATGTAAATCTCTGTGCGCGCGCGTGCGTGTTTTACCGTTTGTCTTTGAGGTTCGAGTTTTCACAGCCGTTGTAGGTGATGTTGGCCTTCAGCAGCAAAGACAGATATGACACGTACACTCTCTCTGACTCCAACAGCTCCAGAGCAGCTACTTGCCTTTGACCTACACACAAACACACACACACACATTTAGATCAGGGGTACTCAAACATTTGGGGCAGATACCTCCAAACGGACACTGTGAATTCTCTGAGACCCCAAGCTGTTTTCATCTCAATATAAAAATATTAACGTGTGTGTGTGTGTGTGAGAGAGAGAGAGACGCACTCATGTCCTGGCTGATCTGTTCTGTCAGGTCTCGGCTCTCTCTCCTTTCCCGCCACAGTGGAGCTTTAGGATGAGTCCTGAAATCACTGGCATCCTGCTCAGAACCTAACGCGCGCGCACACACACACACAGCCAATAGCAAACAGCAACCTGTCTCTTTCTGAAAGGTGCATCTAATCAGAAGATCCAGTGTAAATGTATCTGAAAGGACTGTCAGAGATCCACTCACTCTGACTGGTTGGCAGGCTGCTGATGTAATGCTGAATGAGTCTCAGTTGTGTTTGGCTGCACGGAGAGGTGTGGCCATCCACTAGCTCCTCCCCCCTTGAGAATTTTCTATCAATAACATGGGTAAGAAATATTTCAGCTAAAAAAATGTCTGTCAGATTTCTGTAGCGCGCATTACCTGTGTCGTGTCCTCGGTAGCGCGCGTTAAACGCGTCATGCCCTCTGTAGCGCCCGTTACCTGCGTCGTGTCCTCTGTAGCGCCCGTTACCTGCGTCGTGTCCTCTGTAGCGCCCGTTACCTGCGTCGTGTCCTCTGTAGTGCGTTACCTGCGTCGTGTCCTCTGTAGTGCGTTACCTGCGTCGTGTCCTCTGTAGTGCGTTACACGCGTCGTGTCCTCTGTAGTGCGTTACACGCGTCGTGTCCTCTGTAGTGCATTACACGTGTCGTGTCCTCTGTAGTGCGTGTTACCTGCGTCGTGTCCTCTGTAGTGTGTTACACGCGTCGTGTCCTCTGTAGCGCTCGTTACACGCGTCGTGTCCTCTGTAGCGCCCGTTACCTGCGTCGTGTCCTCTGTAGCGCCCGTTACCTGCGTCGTGTCCTCTGTAGCGCTCGTTACCTGTGTCGTGTCCTCTGTAGCGCCCGTTACCTGCGTCGCGTCCTCTGTAGCGCGCGTTACACGCGTCGCGTCCTCTGTAGTGCGTTGCACGCGTCGCGTCCTCTGCAGTGCGTTGCACGCGTCGCGTCCTCTGCAGCGCGCGTTACCTGCGTCGCGTCCTCTGCAGCGCGCGTTACCTGCGTCGCGTCCTCTGCAGCGCGCGTTACCTGCGCCGCGTCCTCTGCAGCGCGCGTTACCTGCGTCGCGTCCTCTGCAGCGCGCGTTACCTGCGTCGCGTCCTCTGCAGCGCGCGTTACCTGCGTCGCGTCCTCTGTAGTGCATGTTACCTGCGTCGCGTCCTCTGCAGCGCGTTACCTGCGTCGCGTCCTCTGCAGCGCGTTACCTGCGTCGCGTCCTCTGCAGCGCGTTACCTGCGTCGCGTCCTCTGCAGCGCGTTACCTGCGTCGCGTCCTCTGCAGCGCGTTACCTGCGTCGCGTCCTCTGCAGCGCGTTACCTGCGTCGCGTCCTCTGTAGTGCGTGTTACCTGCGTCACGTCCTCTGTAGTGCGTGTTACCTGCGTTGCGTCCTCTGTAGTGTGTGTTACATGTGTTGTGTCCTCGGTAGTGCATTACCTGTGTTTTGTCCTCTGCAGTGCGTTACATGCGTCCTGTCGTCTGTAGTGCGTTACATGCGTCGTGTCCTCTGTAGTGCGCGTTACATGCGTCGTGTCCTCTGTAGTGCGCGTTACATGCGTCGTGTCCTCTGTAGTGCGTTACCTGTGTTTTGTCCTCTGCAGTGCGTTACATGCGTACTGTCGTCTGTAGTGCGTTACATGCGTCGTGTCCTCTGTAGTGCGTTACATGCGTCCTGTTGTCTGTAGTGCGTTACATGCATCGTGTCCTCTGTAGTGCGTGTTACATGTGTCGTGTCCTCGGTAGTGCGTTACCTGTGTTTTGTCCTCTGCAGTGCGTTACATGCGTACTGTCGTCTGTAGTGCGTTACATGCGTCGTGTCCTCTGTAGTGCGTTACATGCGTCGTGTCCTCTGTAGTGCGTTACATGCGTCGTGTCGTCTGTAGTGCGTTACATGCGTCGTGTCCTCTGTAGTGCGTTACATGCGTCGTGTCCTCTGTAGTGCGCGTTATATGCGTCGTGTCCTCTGTAGTGCGCGTTACATGCGTCGTGTCCTCTGTAGTGCGTTACCTGTATTTTGTCCTCTGCAGTGCGTTACATGCGTACTGTCGTCTGTAGTGCGTTACATGCGTCGTGTCCTCTGTAGTGTGTTACATGCATCCTGTCGTCTGTAGTGCGTTACATGCATCGTGTCCTCTGTAGTGCGTGTTACATGTGTCGTGTCCTCGGTAGTGCGTTACCTGTGTTTTGTCCTCTGCAGTGCGTTACATGCGTACTGTCGTCTGTAGTGCGTTACATGCGTCGTGTCCTCGGTAGTGCGTTACCTGTGTTTTGTCCTCTGCAGTGCGTTACATGCGTACTGTCGTCTGTAGTGCGTTACATGCGTCGTGTCCTCGGTAGTGCGTTACCTGTGTTTTGTCCTCTGCAATGCGTTACACACGTCATGTCCTCTGTAGTGCGTTACACGCGTCCTGTCATCTGTAGTGCGTTACACGCGTCGTGTCCTCTGTAGTGCGTGTTACATGCGTCGTGTCCTCGGTAGTGTGTTACCTGTGTCGTGTCCTCTGTAGTATCTCCAGATCTTTCTGTAGCTCTTTTTGTCTGATGTTAAGTTCAGACATCTGAGACAGAGCAATGCCTGTGTCCTCCTGCAAAACATCAAATGTTAAAAACAACGTTCACAATTGTACAGAACTGAACGCTGTATGTACACGGCAGGTGCGGCAGGTGTTTCATCATTTTCTTTCTCAGCTCCTTTATTATCTCGAGATTAATGTGCGTCTTGTGCACCTGGAGTGTGTTCAGCGTATTTCTCAGAGACAGGATTTTCTCGGCTGTGTCTCTCTGGCACTCAGACACTTTCTCTTCCAAATGGCTGTTGCTCTGCTGTAAGGCGGCGATCTCCTGAACCACGCCCCTGAGTCCTTCCTTAAGCTCCGCCCACAGGGCCTGCAACTGTAATGTTGGAGGTGTAAAGCTGAATAAATACAAAGTTCATAATCTATAAACGATTAGATATATACATTTGTGAGCTAGCTTGGTGACATTATTGAAACCACCACCCCAGTGGGGTGTGCTGCTCAAAAGTAAGTACCCCCTTTGACTTACATACTGATTCTAAAAGTGACAGAATTGAAGTGAATTTTTGGTTTCTGCTCAGAGTAAGGATAATCAAGTGCAATTTCCTTTTGAATATGGATATAAACAAAACCAAAAATAATTTATTCTGAGTCTTTAAAATACCCTTCATGATTATTGGCACCCCTTGTAAAGGTTAATAAAAAGAGTTAGAAAAAAAAATCCACCTTTTGGTGAAGTCACTTCATCTTGCACTTAAAAAAAAATTCCATCATTTATTTGAAATCAATTTATTCAGAGAAAAACAAATCGGCCTGAAGTTTGCCAAACACTCCTACTACTTTGACTGGAAGTGTGTTCTCTGGTCTGATGAAACAAAATTGTAGCCTTTTGACAAGAAACAAACACTCGTTGTGGGTTTGGTGTAAAAAGAAGGATGGCTGTAATGAAAAGAACCCGATCCCAACTGTAAAGTATGGTGGAAGTTCTTTCATGTTTGTTTTGGGGCCGTTTTTCCTCCAAAGACCCTGAAAACCTTGTATATGGCATCATGGACTCCATGAAATACCTGGACATTTTAAATCAGAATCTGGCCACGTCTGTCGGGAAACAAAAACTGGGTCGTCATTGGATCTTCCAGCAGGACTGTGATCCAAATCATATGTCCAGAACAACACAAAAATGACTCACTGGGGGCGTCGTGGCTCAGGTGGCTAAGGCGCCATACCATAAATCCGATAAATCCGGGGACCCGGGTTCGATTCCGACCCGAGGTCATTTCCCGATCCCTCCCTGTCTCTCTCTCCAGCTCATTTCCTGTCCTGTCTCTACACTGTCCTATCCAATAAAGGTGAAAAAAGTCCAAAAAAATATCTTTAAAAAAAAAAAAAATGGCTCACTGAGGACAGAATCAAGCTTCTGCCCTGGCCATCTCAGTCCCCTGACCTGAACCCCAGTGAAAAAGCTGAAGTGCAGCGAGAGCACGAGCAGAGAGGGCTGAAGACCCTGGATGATGTGGAGAGAGTGTGTAAAGAGGAACGGTCTCAGATGCCCTGCTCTGTATCTCCAACCTTATAAAATGTTACAGGAGAGACTCGGCGCTGTTTTACTGACAGAGGAGGTTGGTACAAAGTATTAAATGCAGGGGCGTAAATAACAGTGACTGTGTGTGAGTAAGCTAATCAAAAAGAATAGACCAGACATACAAAGATGTAAAATGACTGAAATGTGTAACATGGCTTTGACAAAATATTATATTATTTACAAGGTCAGTTACTGAATGAAATCATGGATCAGCGAAGCGAGAAGGATTAACCAAACTCTGTCACATAAATAGACCAAACTAGTAAAATCTACTCGTAGCTAACTGACTGAAAGCTTCTTTGAGGTAACACAGTTCTTCTTTGAGCTGAATTTGGTTGCACTTCAATCACACTCTCTTCATTAAGGCTTAATGTCTTTTAACAACATTGGACACACACACACACACACACAAAACACACAATCATGTGAAAGCTATCAGAGAGAGAGAGAAGGAAAGCAAGAAAGAGAGAAGAAAAGCGAGAAGGAGAGACAGAGAGAGAGAGAGAGAGAGAGAGAGAGAGAGAGACAGACAGACAGAAGGGGAGAGAGAGAGACACACACACAGACAGAGGGGGGGAGAGAGAGATAAGGACAGAGAGAGAAGGAAACCAAGAGGGAGGAGAGAGAGACAGAGCGCGAGAGAGAGAGAGAGAAGGAAAGCAAGAAAGAGAGAAGGAAAGCGAGAAGGAGAGAGACACAGACAGAAGAAGGGGAGAGAGGAGAGAGAGAGACACACACACAGTGAGGGGGAGAGAGAGAGGACAGAGAGAAGGAAAGCAAGAAGGAGAGAGAGAAGGAAAGCGAGAAGCAGAGAGAGAGACACAGACAGAAGGGGAGAGAGAAATAAGGAGAGAGAGACACAGACAGAAGGGGAGAGAGAAATAAGGAGAGAGAGAAGGAAAGCAAGAAGCAGAGAGAGAGAGACACACACAGAGAGAGAAGGGGAGAGAGAAGGAGAGAGACACAGTGAGGGAGAGAGAGAGGACAGAGAAGGAAAGCAAGAAGGAGAGAGAGAAGGAAAGCAAGAAGCAGAGAGAGACACACAGACAGAAGGGGAGAGAGAAATAAGGAGAGAGAGAAGGAAAGCGAGAAGCAGAGAGAGAGACAGACAGAAGGGGAGAGAGAAATAAGGAGAGAGAGACACAGACAGAAGGGGAGAGAGAAATAAGGAGAGAGAGAAGGAAAGCAAGAAGCAGAGAGAGAGAGACACACACAGAGAGAGAAGGGGAGAGAGAAGGAGAGAGACACAGTGAGGGAGAGAGAGAGGACAGAGAAGGAAAGCAAGAAGGAGAGAGAGAAGGAAAGCAAGAAGCAGAGAGAGACACACAGACAGAAGGGGAGAGAGAAATAAGGAGAGAGAGAAGGAAAGCGAGAAGCAGAGAGAGAAAGACACACAGACAGAGAAGGGGAGAGAGAGATAAGGAGAGAGAGAAGGAAAGCGAGAAGCAGAGAGAGAGATACAGAGAAGGGGAGAGAGAGACAAGGAGAGAGAGAAGGAAAGCGAGAAGCAGAGAGAGAGAGAGACACACACAGAGAGAGAAGGGGAGAGAGAAGGAGAGAGAAGGAAAGCGAGAAGCAGAGAGAGAGACACACAGACAGAGAAGGGGAGGGAGAGAGAAGGAAAGTGAGAGAGAGAGAGAGAGAGAGAGAGAGATATTCGCTAAAAGAACAGAAGAAATTCTACCTGAACCATGTGCAGATCTGGATCATCCATGTATGCATCTGCATCTAAAATAAAAAGTGGTGTGTATACACACACACACACACACACAGTAAGTGTTTAGAACTCCTATGACTTCTCAAGTTTTAATGGCTTCCTTCTTTAAGTCCCTTTCACTAGTTTGTTGTCTGTTACATTTAAAACATTTTATTTATCGTTATTTAACGCACATCATTAAGTCTTAATTAACGAAGACAATAATCCCAGATAAATATGCTCAGAACGTTTACTCAGGTATTCATCAGGTTTTAAGAAAGTTACACAAATAGCACTGTACTGCAAAACATCATTTCTTTTTGAGAGAAAATCTCTTTAATATGGGTGAATTTATCTGATATTTCTTATCAGAAGATGATTAGCATCTAAAGTTAAGCTCAATCTTCTATTCGAGTTCTAATAACCCAGGAGGAATTATTAGATAAATTCACTGATATTAAAGAGATTCTCGATAATCATTTTTGCAGTGTGCTGCAATATTCTGAAAACATCACGGAGTAATCACTTGTGCACTGAACATATCCAAACAAACTACAGCTGTGAGTAAACTCACTCACTATAGAATACACCCTCACAGACGGAGATGGAAGGAGAGAGAGGAGAGAAGGAAAGAAAGGGAGAGAGATGGAAAGAGAGAGAGAAGAAAAGAAAGAGGGAGAGAGAAGGAAAGAATAGGAAAGAGATGGAAAGAAAGAGGGGAAAGAAGGGGGAGAGAGAAAAAGAGGGTGAGAGAAGGAAAAAGGGAGAGAGGGGAAGAAGGAGAGAGAGAGGGGAAGAAAGAGGGAGAGAGAAGGAAAGAGAGAGAAGGAAAGAAAGAGGGGAGAGAGAGAAGGAAAGAAAGAGGGAGAGAGAAGGAAAGAAAGGGAGAGAGATGGAAAGAGAGGAAAGAGAAGGAAGGAAAGAAATAGGGAGAGAAGAGAGAAGAAAAGAAAGAGGGAGAGAGAAGGAAAGAATAGGAAAGAAAGAGGGGAAAGAAGGGGGAGAGAGAAAAAGAGGGTGAGAGAAGGAAAAAGGGAGAGAGAGGGGAAGAAGGAGAGAGAGAGGGGAAGAAAGAGGGAGAGAGAAGGAAAGAGAGAGAAGGAAAGAAAGAGGGGAGAGAGAGAAGGAAAGAAAGAGGGAGAGAGAAGGAAAGAGAAGGAGAGATGGAAAGAAAGAGGGAGAGAGAGAAGGAAAGAAAGACGGACAGACGGATGGGGTGATTCCTATATCCCCCCTCCCCCCGTTTGCAGGGGGTATAAGGAGTATTTTAGAAATCGCTTGTAATTGCAGCTAAAACGTTCCATAAAGGTGTTTTTCACGTAAAGACGTCGTGC
>NC_083579.1:7789767-7847661 GCF_027579695.1 Neoarius graeffei | reverse complement strand
CACTCACACAACAATCCCACCCACTCTCTCTCTCACACACACACACACACTCCCCACTCTCTCTCTCTCACACACACACACTCACACTCAACACAACACCTACCCACTCTCTCTCACACACACACACACACACTCACACACTCCCCCACTCGCTCTCTCACACACAACACACACCCCCACTCTCTCTCTCACACACACACTCCCCCACTCTCTCTCTCACACACACACACACACTCCCCCCACCTCCACACACACACTCACCACTCACCTCACACACACACACACTCCCCCACTCACCTCTCACACACACACACTCCCCCACTCTCTCTCTCACACACCACACACACTCCCCACTCTCTCTCTCACACACACACACCATCACACACACTCCCCCACTCTCTCACACACACACACACACACACACACTCACACACCACACACACACACACTCCCCCAACCTCTCTCTCATCTCACACACTACACACACTCCCCCACTCTCCTCTCTCACACACACACACACACTCCCCCACGCTCTCTCTCTCACACACACCACTCCCCCACTCTCTCTCTCACACACACACTCCCCCACTCCTCTCACACACACACTCCCCCACCCTCTCCACACACACACAACTCCCCCACTCTCTCTCACAACACACCACACACCACACACACACACACACACACACACACACACACACACACAACACACTCCCCCACCTCTCTCTCTCTCACACACACACACACACTCCCCCACCCTCTCTCTCACCACACACACACACACACCCCCCCACACTCCTCTCTCACACACACACTCCCCCACCCTCACTCTCACACACACACTCCCCCCCACTCTCTCACACCACACACACACACTCCCCCACTCTCCTCCCACACACACAACACCCCCCACCCCCTCTCACACACACACACACCACACACCACAACCCCCACCCCTCCACTCCACACACACACCACCACACCCCACACACCCACCCACACACACACTCCCCCCACTCTCCTCACACACACACCCCCCACCCCACCAAACACCCCCCCCACACCACACCCCACAACCACCCCCCACCTCCCACACACACACACACACACACACACACCCCCCACTCTCTCCTCTCACACACACACACACACACTCCCCCACTCTCTCCTCTCACACACACACACACACACACTCCCCCCCCACCTCTCCTCACACACACACCCCCACCTCCCTCACACACACACACCCCCCACTCCTCTCTCACACACACACACTCCCCCCCCCACACACACACACACACTCCCCACTCCTCCTCACACACACACACCCCCCCACTCTCCTCTCCACACACACACACTCCCCCCACTCTCTCCTCACACACACACACACCCCCCACTCTCTCTCTCACACACACACACCCCCCACTCCCTCCCACACACACACACACCACACACACACACACACACACACACCACACACACCCCCCACTCTCTCCTCTCACACACACACTCCCCCACTCTCCCTCTCACACACACACTCCCCCACTCCCCACTCACACACACACCCCCCCCACCTCTCTCTCACACACACACTCCCCCCACCTCTCTCTCACACACACACTCCCCCACCTCTCTCTCACCACACACACACTCCCCCCACTCTCTCTCTCACACACACACACACCCCCACCTCCCCCACACACACACACCCCCCCACCCTCCCACACACACACACCCCCCACTCCCACTCCCTCACACACACACTCCCCCACTCTCTCTCCACACACACACACTCCCCCACTCACTCCTCACACACACACACTCCCCCCACCTCTCTCTCTCACACACACACACACTCCCCCCACTCTCTCCTCTCACACACACACTCCCCCCACTCTCTCTCTCACACACACACACTCCCCCACTCCTCTCTCACACCACACACACACCACCCCCCACTCTCTCCTCACACACACACACACTCCCCCACTCCCTCTCACACACACACACTCCCCACCACTCTCTCACCTCACACACACACCCCCCACTCTCTCTCTCACACACACACACTCCCCCCACTCTCCTCTCACACACACACACTCCCCCCACTCTCTCTCTCACACACACACACACCCCCCCACCTCACTCTCTCACACACACACCCCCCCACCCTCTCTCTCACACACACACACACTCCCCCCACTCTCTCTCTCTCTCACACACACACACACCACACACACACACACTCCCCCACTCTCTCTCTCTCTCACACACACACACCATCACACTCTCTCTCACACACACACACACCATCACACACACCCCCCACTCTCTCTCACACACACACTTCTCACCCACTCTTATCCCACTCTCTCTCTCACACACACACACCATCACACACACTCCCCCACTCTCTCTCACACACACACACACACACACACACACTCCCCCACTCTCTCTCTCTCACACACACACACACTCCCCCACTCTCTCTCTCACACACACACACTCCCCCACTCTCTCTCACTCACACACACACACACTCCCCCACTCTCTCTCTCTCACACACACACTCCCCCCACTCTCTCTCTCTCACACACACACTCCCCCACTCTCTCTCTCTCACACACACTCCCCCACTCTCTCTCTCTCACACACACTCCCCCACTCTCTCTCTCTCACACACACACTCCCCCACTCTCTCTCTCACACACACACTCCCCCACTCTCTCTCTCACACACACACACACACACTCCCCCACTCTCTCTCTCTCACACACACACACACACACACACACACTCCCCCACTCTCTCTCTCACACACACACACACACACACACACACTGCCCCACTCTCTCTCACACACACACACACACTCCCCCACTCTCTCTCTCTCACACACACACACTCCCCCACTCTCTCTCTCTCACACACACACACTCCCCCACTCTCTCTCTCTCACACACACACTCCCCCACTCTCTCTCTCTCACACACACACTCCCCCACTCTCTCTCTCACACACACACACACTCCCCCACTCTCTCTCTCTCTCACACACACACACTCCCCCACTCTCTCTCTCACACACACACACTCCCCCACTCTCTCTCTCACACACACACACTCCCCCACTCTCTCTCTCACACACACACACTCCCCCACTCTCTCTCTCACACACACACACTCCCCCACTCTCTCTCTCACACACACACACTCCCCCACTCTCTCTCTCACACACACACACACACACACACACACACACACCCACTCTCTCTCTCACACACACACACCATCACACACACTCCCCCACTCTCTCTCACACACACACACACTCCCCCACTCTCTCTCACACACACACACACTCCCCCACTCTCTCTCACACACACACACACTCCCCCACTCTCTCTCACACACACACACACTCCCCCACTCTCTCTCTCTCACACACACACTCCCCCACTCTCTCTCTCACACACACACACTCCCCCACTCTCTCTCTCACACACACTCCCCCCACTCTCTCTCTCACACACACACTCCCCCACTCTCTCTCTCTCTCTCACACACACACACTCCCCCACTCTCTCTCTCTCTCACACACACACACCATCACACTCTCTCTCTCACACACACACACACACACACACACAGTCTTTTCCCTTTAAAAAAAAAAAATACACCTGACAAGGAAGTTTTTATTCCTGGTTTGTTAATTTTCCCACAATCCCCTGTGCCTTACCGTATTTGTCTCCATTTGGAAAAATGTAGGAGACCTTTTCAATCCCAGGTTCTGTAACATAAAAAAGTCATTTATTATAAAATTATCACTAATATAAAAAGGTAAATGAATTTTTAATCTGAATAAGCCATGAAGGAAAAAATGAGAAGTATGAAGTATTTGTAATAATAATAATAATGCTAATTTCGTCATGCTAGCTACATTAAATATGCTAACGCTAACCATAAAAATACTCACCAGACATTCTGTTACACAGCTGAATTAAGTTTAAAGTAAAGCTCTGATTAAATTTAATCACTTTTCCTGTTTATTTGTCCTTTGCGTAGTTTAATTAATAATTACTCTTTAATGTTTACAGCAATATCAAACTCTTTACGGGAAAAAGTGTCCTCGCGACGACATCACCATGGCAACTGTTGGTTAACTCACGCGCGTTTTTGCCGCCGCTTAGTGGCCGGTCATAAAATGGCCGCCCACAGTCTGCGCATGCGCGGTAGGCTCACTTCGAACCCGGAAGTAAATATTCGAAGGCGTAAACACGTGGCTTGACGAGCACGCAAGTTAATGAAATAACAGTATTATAAGTAAGTAAAACGTTTTCTATGTAATTTATCGGTTCCATGTTACTTATTGAACGCTTTATTACTCAAGTACGAAGAAATGGCATATAATTATGACCAGACTCTAAAACACAGAGATCTTCCACTGGTTACCTATCGAGTGACAGGCGACTAAACTGCTACCGTGACTCTGTCCATAAACTTTACAAATGTTTTTAACGCTGTAGAATGCACCAACATCGTCAGTTATTAGATTTACCTCATATTAAAGAAATATTTGACAATTAATATGAAAGCTGTTCTTCTGTCTGCTTTGATAGATCATGGGCAAATCCAAGCAGGTGGGCAGCCACAAAAATGGCAAAAAGAAGAACATTGCAAAGACATGGAAGACAAAACGAAGGACAAAGGACTTGGACCAGATCCACACTGACATGATCCCTGCCAATGCAACCAAACTCCTGAAACAGGAAGTGGACTATGATGCCACAGGCTTCGCTCAGCACTACTGCCTGCACTGCGCGTGAGTAAAGCACCAGTCAACATCTGGACAATAAATCATGGTCCTGGATCATCACAATCCAGCATAGATTAGGGTCATTCCACGTCAATTCAACCAGTTGCCCGCGCACTTAGGTCTCAAAAAATTCTGAAAAAAAATCACCAGATGTACCCATGTTACCTAGGAGAAACACTGTACATTTATTTGAATGTAAGACTCTTTTTTTGTCAAAGTTCACAAGCCGGCGGCACGGTGGCGTAGTGGTTAGCGCTGTCGCCTCACAGCAAGAAGGTCCGGGTTCGAGCCCCGTGGCCGGCGAGGGCCTTTCTGTGTGGAGTTTGCATGTTCTCCCCGTGTCCGCGTGGGTTTCCTCCGGGTGCTCCGGTTTCCCCCACAGTCCAAAGACATGCAGGTTAGGTTAACTGGTGACTCTAAATTGAGCGTAGGTGTGAATGTGAGTGTGAATGGTTGTCTGTGTCTATGTGTCAGCCCTGTGATGACCTGGTGACTTGTCCAGGGTGTACCCCGCCTTTCGCCCGTAGTCAGCTGGGATAGGCTCCAGCTCGCCTGAGACCCTGTAGAACAGGATAAAGCGGCTACAGATAATGAGATGAGATGAGAACTCCAACATCAAAACAGCTGCATCTGATCAGTTTGTAACTTGTTAAAGTGCATATCGCGGGTAAATTCAGGAGCGAGATCAGTGCAATTCTCGATTTTATATTAAACTTTGGTCAAATATCTGTAACATTCTGCATTCTCTGCAATTTTTTTTTACCTTGCGCAATACCAGAAAAATTCATTTGAAATCAAGCCATTTGAGGTGAATTGGTCCGCCTCTGAAAAAACTCGGCATTTGGATTTCCCGGGAAACATTGATTTTCGTGACGTCACGTGCGGGATGCCTCCTTCTGAATCCTACGTCAGCGCTGGTTTGTTTACGAGAAAACGACCTGGTGGTTTTCTGCAAATTTCTTCAACATTATCACGTAATTATTAAAATGGTTAACAGATGTATCGTAGGAAGCTGTAGCAACACCAATCATGATGGGATTAGTACTCATCGTTTTCCAAAAGACCGGACAATGAGAGAGAAACGGGAGCGCTTGGTCTACACAGGCTGTGCACTGAAACCGTGCAAAGCTCGCACAGCCTGCTCGCGCTTCTGATTTTTCCAGACGTGTTTTTGTTATTTTATTTTTTTCTGCTGGAGACAGATGGCCTTGTGCAAAATTACCCTTCTGGATGAGTGTGTAAAGGGACATACTCATCTCATCTCATTATCTCTAGCCGCTTTATCCTTCTACAGGGTCGCAGGCGAGCTGGAGCCTATCCCAGCTGACTACGGGCGAAAGGCGGGGTACACCCTGGACAAGTCGCCAGGTCATCACAGGGCTGACACATAGACACAGACAACCATTCACACTCACATTCACACCTACGCTCAATTTAGAGTCACCAGTTAACCTAACCTGCATGTCTTTGGACTGTGGGGGAAACCGGAGCACCCGGAGGAAACCCACGCGGACACAGGGAGAACATGCAAACTCCGCACAGAAAGGCCCTCGCCGGCCACGGGGCTCGAACCCAGGACCTTCTTGCTGTGAGGCGACAGCGCTAACCACTACACCACCGTGACGCCCGTAAAGGGACATACTTTCATATAAAAAAAAAAAGAAATTGGTCCAGAATATGCACTTTAAAGGTGCTGATTAAAATCATCTGAAATTTTTTTATTTTTTCATTGTCCACGGCATTCCTCCTCTATCTCGCAAGAACGGGATGTGATCATTTTGATGATCGTTCTGAGGGTTGCTTTTCTCCGTTTTGAGACCGTTTTCCTCCCTCTTGAGGTAAACGGTACGGCCCTGTAGAAACAACAGGAAACAGCCAAACACAAGAATCTTTAACTAATTAGCATAACTCTGAAGCTGTGTCACACCGAGACGGTGACTTACGGAAAATATCGTGGCTCTGCATCGACCTCGGAGAGTTCTGAGTCGCAGGGATGTAATTTGTGGTTGACATTCGCGAAAAGATCCATGAAACAAAAGACGAATATTTATATCTTTTCTCTGTTCCTGCTTTTGTGTAAGATCAGAACATTAGGTGTGTAACTCCATACACTCGCTACAGTGGAGTCGAGCCCATGCATTTTAAGGCTAAGATAGCGAAGCGCTAGCTAGAATGATTTAGTTATCTGTCCAGAAAAATGACACGTCATCTCTCTAACCTCGCTCTATCTTGCAGTTGCACTCACTAGGCAGGCTTTCTTTTTCTTTTCCGCTGCCGGGAGAGCCGAGTCCGCCATGTTCGCCCACGCTGACTGGTTTTGGTTAAAAGTAGGTTAAAACAAAAACACGCTCCACGGTGGTCACGTGATGTGATATTGCTGCTCGTTTACTTCGGCAGTCTCTGTAATCGTAAAACACGGGACGCTTTTTCAGGGATGGCAATTTTCCGCCGAACGGCGGAAATCCGCCGTTTTGAATTTCAATTTTATCATTTTTGTGGAACGTCTCAATCCGTAGAGAAAAGTTTTAGGGGGGGTTAGGTACCTAACTTTTATTGCTGCTACCGAGATTAGTGTCAAATCGTATCGAAACCACATGTCTCGCGAACAACGGAAGCTTCTATATCGAGTGTAACAATGAACAAGAGGGCTCTGATTGGTCCACTCTACATCCGCTGTACACGCACTTCCGCTTCCCTACTTTCCCGGTTTAGTTTGTTTTCACGACCGACATTTTTAAAAACACGAGCGAAGATGGAGCAGCACGAAGAGCGGTTGATTGAGGAAGTACGTACATCTATATGACTCCAGTTCTAGTCATTATATAAAAAAAAAAGTTCTAGTCATTATAAGTAACCGGAGGATAAACACTCCACTAACCACACCCACCAACTACTCCTAGCGACTTCGCGCCCCCTTGCGTTGTGCCGGTGAATAACTTTAGATACTTACTTATTTTTATCATGTATTTTTCACACAATATACATGTAAAATGGCTAGAAAATAGGTAGAAGAGGCTAAAAAGGCTAAAGCTTCAGGGGGCTCTGCCCCCCTGAACCCCCCGTTCGGAGTTTCAGCTGAAATAAAATTTTCCTGTTGCCATCCCTGCTTTTTATCTCGGCGAAGCATTTAGACACAGGATACACAGTGTGTGTGTGTGCAGGAAGGAGTGAAACCTCTCAAAACTCCAACAGCAATAGAATTTACCCAGAATTCAACTTTGCACTCAGAACCTTTAAATCATTTCAAAAGGCTTCACAATGCCCAGAGTACATCATAAAAGCATATTGATATCATCGTATTCCTCAGCTGTCGTAACACATGGTCATAAAATTCCTCTGAGACACATTTCAGGGGGCGGCACGGTGGTGTAGTGGTTAGCGCTGTCGCCTCACAGCAAGAAGGTCCTGGGTTCGAGCCCCGTGGCCGGCGAGGGCCTTTCTGTGCGGAGTTTGCATGTTCTCCCCGTGTCCGCGTGGGTTTCCTCCGGGTGCTCCGGTTTCCCCCACAGTCCAAAGACATGCAGGTTAGGTTAACTGGTGACTCTAAATTGAGCGTAGGTGTGAATGCGAGTGTGAATGGTTGTCTGTGTCTATGTGTCAGCCCTGTGATGACCTGGCGACTTGTCCAGGGTGTACCCCGCCTTTTGCCCGTAGTCAGCTGGGATAGGATCCAGCGACCCTGTAGAACAGGATAAAGCGGCTAGAGATAATGAGATGAGATGAGACACATTTCAGGTCAGGAAGACCAGCATTAATAACTCTGTTAATCTCGTTATTGTTGATTATATATTCCAGGCGCTACTTTATTGACCTGAAGACCCTGAAGGAGCATTTCAAGACCAAAGTCCATAAAAAACGGTGAGTTTCATGCTGGAGAACTTTGCAGACTAATGGCTAAGTAATCACACTTGGGAAGCCATGGACGGCCTCAAAGGTTAGAGGAGCAGCTTTGGGACCAGAAGGTTGTCAGTTCGAGTCCCTGGACCAGCAGGAATGGCTGAAGTGCCCTTGAGTAAGGCAGCCTGCTCTCCAGGCTACTCGGAGTGTGTTGTACGTTGCTCTGGATAAGAACATCTGCTAAACGCCTGTAATGTAATATAATGATGTTAATTGTCCCCTGGAAGCTCCGCCTCCTTCCCCGGTCTCATGTTAGTAATGTTTCGACTGGTTCAGGTTTGATGTTTATCAACTACAGCAGTGTTGTTGAGGATTTTAACGTCCTGCACTTTATTACGCTCCTGCCTCGGAGGTCAGTTTGTACAGTGGGGCAAAAAAGTATTTAGTCAGTCACCAATTGTGCAAGTTCTCCCACTTAAAAAGATGAGAGAGGCCTGTAATTTTCATCATAGGTATACCTCAACTATGAGAGACAAAATGAGAAAAAAAAATCCAGAAAATCACATTGTCTGATTTTTAAAGAATTTATTTGCAAATTATGGTGGAAAATAAGTATTTGGTCAATAACAAAAGTTCATCTCAATACTTTGTTATATACCCTTTGTTGGCAATGACAGAGGTCAAACGTTTTCTGTAAGTCTTCACAAGGTTTTCACACACTGTTGCTGGTATTTTGGCCCATTCCTCCATGCAGATCTCCTCTAGAGCAGTGATGTTTTGGGGCTGTCGCTGGGCAACACGGACTTTCAACTCCCTCCAAAGATTTTCTATGGGGTTGAGATCTGGAGACTGGCTAGGCCACTCCAGGACCTTGAAATGCTTCTTACGAAGCCACTCCTTCGTTGCCCGGGCGGTGTGTTTGGGATCATTGTCATGCTGAAAGACCCAGCCACGTTTCATCTTCAATGCCCTTGCTGATGGAAGGAGGTTTTCACTCAAAATCTCACGATACATGGCCCCATTCATTCTTTCCTTTACATGGATCAGTCGTCCTGGTCCCTTTGCAGAAAAACAGCCCCAAAGCATGATGTTTCCACCCCCATGCTTCACAGTAGGTATGGTGTTCTTTGGATGCAACTCAGCATTCTTTCTCCTCCAAACACGACAAGTTGAGTTTTTACCAAAAAGTTCTATTTTGGTTTCATCTGACCATATGACATTCTCCCAATCCTCTTCTGGACCATCCAAATGCTCTCTAGCAAACTTCAGATGGGCCTGGACATGTACTGGCTTAAGCAGGGGGACACGTCTGGCACTGCAGGATTTGAGTCCCTGGCGGCGTAGTGTGTTACTGATGGTAGCCTTTGTTACTTTGGTCCCAGCTCTCTGCAGGTCATTCACTAGGTCCCCCCGTGTGGTTCTGGGATTTTTGCTCACCGTTCTTGTGATCATTTTGACCCCACGGGGTGAGATCTTGCGTGGAGCCCCAGATCGAGGGAGATTATCAGTGGTCTTGTATGTCTTCCATTTTCTAATAATTGCTCCCACAGTTGATTTCTTCACACCAAGCTGCTTACCTATTGCAGATTCAGTCTTCCCAGCCTGGTGCAGGTCTACAATTTTGTTTCTGGTGTCCTTTGACAGCTCTTTGGTCTTGGCCATAGTGGAGTTTGGAGTGTGACTGTTTGAGGTTGTGGACAGGTGTCTTTTATACTGATAACGAGTTCAAACAGGTGCCATTAATACAGGTAACGAGTGGAGGACAGAGGAGCCTCTTAAAGAAGAAGTTACAGGTCTGTGAGAGCCAGAAATCTTGCTTGTTTGTAGGTGACCAAATACTTATTTTACCGAGGAATTAATTCATTAAAAATCCTACAATGTGATTTCCTGGATTCTTCCCCCCCATTCTGTCTCTCATAGTTGAAGTGTACCTATGATGAAAATTACAGGCCTCTCTCATCTTTTTAAGTGGGAGAACTTGCACAATTGGTGGCTGACTAAAAACTTTTTTGCCCCACTGTATGTCTGAGTTTTGAACCACGTCAGCGCTGATGGCTGGAGATTTTTTTTTTTTGGCTGATAGATCATCCTTCAGGTGTTCACTCGATATAACGACAGATTACGAAAACCGTCCTCGATCCTGGAGAATAGATCGTTTGTCAACCTGCCACTGATTAGTATTAAGAGAGCATGTCCAGTATTTTGATCATGTAAGCTTCCTTTCGCCCGCAGGTTGAAGGAGCTCCGAGACGAGCCGTACACTCAGGCCGAGGCGGAGAGAGCGGCAGGAATGGGTTCATACATCCCACCGAAAAAGGTTGAAGTGCACACGCAGCAGGTGGAAGAGGACATGGAGTGAAGGTCGTCTGAACGTCACAGTGACACGAAGATCACTTACAGTCGCAAGATCTCACCCTCAACGTCCGAGACGGAGCCTGACTTCTTTCCGACGACGCCAGAAAACCATTAAATTATTTTTACCATGCTGGAACAGGATTACAGCAGCATTCAGATCATTAACCTTTATGCCTAAAGTGCGTGTTTTATTCATAGTGTTGGTGAGTTAAATCACTCCACAGTGTGTTAGCAGGTGGATTAGAGCGATAGCCTGAGGTGTGGAGCTCAGAATCACTGACGGAGAAAACCCTGATTGATAATTTATTTACCTGTCAATCAAATCGCTCAGTCTGTGTGAGGATGGTTGGTTTATTCTGCGTGTCAGGATTTGACTGGACTGTGACCACAAAACTGAATTTGCATATGTAAATAAATTTTGTCACAATTACCACGTGTACATGATTTCGGGTGTGGGTGTCTCCGCTCTGCATATCAGTAGGTCCTTAAAAAGTCTTTGAATAAATTAATTCGAGACCTAAAAATAATTTTTACTTATTTTTTTTCGTGATCCGGTTTCCATCAAATCCTGCACTCTGATTGGCTGGCGAGCGGGTCTGTATCCTACGGTACGGACCCCGGTTACAGACCTCTGACGACTCGCTCGTTCACAACAACAAACGTAGCAATTTTTGTCAACATTTATCTTTTTTTGTAAGACTTATAAGATTTTTATCAAAAATCTTATAAATTTTTGCCAGCATTTCTCAGGAGAATAGCATGAATGTTACATCATGGAGAGTGATAACGACAGTGTTCACAGCGAAAGCGAGTTTTACTACCCTGAGGAAGAAGAAATAAAAGAAAACATTTCAGGAGAAAGCTAAAAACCTGTAACTGTTGCTAACACCGAGCAAAAACATGGCTGAATCCGGAATGACTCAATTTTTGTATAAATAGGGGACTACATAGGCGGCAAAATATAGTTTTTTTTCCTGCCATGGAAGTGCACTTGTATACCGAGGAGGAAGCCATTTGCATTACAGCCGTGAATGAGGATTCAAAATGGCGGCTCAGCTCGGGTTTTTCCTTTCGGGCGCTCTCGTTTTCTGTTAGAATTTGGTAAAGAAAAAACTAAATATATTATTTACCAGCTTAAGGTTGGTCCGTATGGTGAAATACCGTGACCTCGGCCTTGAATACTGACCTCGACCCAGAGGTCAGTACTTTCAAGGCCTCGGTCACGGTATTTCACGAAATGGACCTCCCAGCTGGTAAATAACATATATTAGATATTTTCTCCCTTGAAATTCTAAACTTGTGAAAATGTAATGGCACCAGATAGAAGAGGATGATAATACAATAGCTCAACAAAATTATAACTTATCCTATCCACATTCACTGGATATGAGCAATCGCGTGCTCTGATTGGCTATTCTACTACTAGGATATCAGCTCATCTAGAGGAAAAGAGAAAAACAAAATGGGGCAAAATAAAAACTCTACTTGAAAAACAAAACCCCAAACCATACAAAATACAGAATAAAAGTATTTGATGGTAAGAAGGTATCTTGTTGTTGTTGTTGTTATTATTATAGCATTTTTCACAAATTGCTAGTCATTTCGCCGGTTTGTTTACATTCTAAACAGAAATGATTTTGTCAGATGTTTTGTGTAAAGTTTTTATTTATCGAATTTGCAAAAAAAAATGCTCCATTTCTCAAAATCCAGTGAATGTGGATCGAATAAAAGTTATTCCACTCAATCTCATCGTACATGGATTATAGCGCTATCCGCTCATGTACGACTCAATTTCGTGGAATAACTTAATTATTTTATCTGTATATTGTATAGTTGGCTTGTGTTTGGGATTTTAAAAAAATTCTATTTTATGTTCTTTTTCTTTTCGCATGTCTGATAACTTGCTACTGTAACATAAATTCCCAGCTTGGGCTCAATAAAGTGAATCTATCTATCTATCTATCTATTTATCTATTGGAAAGTTCCAGACCGAGGAGTTTACGCCTCACCGGTAACATGACAAGCTGTGTTTTCTTTGCCTTATTAACATTATAAGAGAAGAATAAAAAGAGGCTGGTAAGGAAACAACTGTTTATTGTTGCTGTAACGTAACTGAGAACTAGAACTAACGAAGTGTCATTCAATAATAAATTTAAATAAATGCACTGCCTTTTTTAGGGCCCCAACTATTTATGTGGGTGTCAGTGCGTATGAAAAAGCCTTTGGACGAGGTGTCCTGATCCCATCAGGCGAGTTTCAGCACGACCAGGCTATTAAACGATCCGATATTTCTTATATATTGATCTTTCATTAAAGGAGAGCTGAAGTCATTTTTAAACTTGCTTTATTTCTTAATTAACATGTTATTCGGCGGCACGGTGGTGTAGTGGTTAGCGCTGTCGCCTCACAGCAAGAAGGTCCGGGTTCGAGCCCCGTGGCCGGCGAGGGCCTTTCTGTGCGGAGTTTGCATGTTCTCCCCGTGTCCGCGTGGGTTTCCTCCGGGTGCTCCGGTTTCCCCCACAGTCCAAAGACATGCAGGTTAGGTTAACTGGTGACTCTAAATTGAGCGTAGGTGTGAATGTGAGTGTGAATGGTTGTCTGTGTCTATGTGTCAGCCCTGTGATGACCTGGCGACTTGTCCAGGGTGTACCCCGCCTTTCGCCCGTAGTCAGCTGGGATAGGCTCCAGCTCGCCTGCGACCCTGTAGAAGGATAAAGCGGCTAGAGATAATGAATGAATGAATGAAAATAAAAAAAGTCGCTACTGTGGCACAACCTCATCTCAACTTAAAAAAAAAAAAAAAGTGTACTGTGTCTTTAAGAAGGAAGCCCTGTTCCAGTCAGGCTGGGCTCGAGGCCGAATCCCAAACAGCTCATCGTTGGAAACAAAATAAAGGTGTTTACGTCGGGCGCGTACGTAATGATGTCACAGATGACGTAGTGCGCTTATCTAGGGAGCAGGGAAGTATTTGGGATTCGGCCAGGATGATTTGAAAGGCAGGTTTTCCTCTGCGGAAAAACTGCAGGAATGGAAAAGTAGTGGCTTGGGGACGAGAAGCGGTATTTTCGGTACAATAGAAACCGCAATGAAGATATTATCAGTGTAAACGAGAGAGAGAGGGGGGTTTAGGGATGGCGGAGGATATGAATAAATCGGCGCTGATAGAAGAAGAAGAAGAAAAAGAGGAGAAGAAAAAGAAGTCGGGAAATAATGATGGAGATCACGATTCTGGAAATACCGAAGATCGGAGCGGAAAATCACGGCGCATTTGGACTTTATTCATGATCGCGTGCGTTCCGGTAATCGGTGTTGGGATCCAGTATTTCAGAAACGCACAGATATCCGAGCGGCACGTAAGTGTTAATAAGTTTGTGAATATGCGCGCGACTGGGTCGATTAATCGATTAATCGTTGGATAGCTGATTCTTTTGGGGGGGCAAAGCAGAATTCTGGTTATGACGCGGGTTGGAAGCGAAACGCGAATAAATATTAATGCACTTGGTCGATTAAATCGATTAATCGTTGTATTTACGCACAGTGATGTACAGGCAGATGGGGCACACGTTGCTGCGTGCTGCTGTTTCTTTGCCACGTATATGTTGGAGCTGTTTTATTAGGGGGTGGGTGCTTGATGCTCTCTCTCTCTCTCTCTCTCTCTCTCTCTCGCATATGGATGCAATGTGGAGGAGTTCCTTCCTTCCTTCCTCCCTCCATTACTTGGCAGACTTTACGCACATAACTCCAACCCTGCCCTCAAATCACATCTCTGTGCACTTACAGCATCATACCTGCTTCATTCCTGCTTCACTCCGAGCAACTATCCAGCTCAGTCACTCATTTAGCACCAAAATGACTTCTAATTCGACATCAGACTATTGATTATATTTATGAAACCAGGACTACTGACTATACACAGTGCTGAGCGTAAATGAGTGCACCCCCTTTGAAAAGTAACATTTTAAACAACATCTCAATGAACACAAACAATTTCCAAAATGTTGACAAGACAAAGTTTAATATAACATCTGTTTAACTTATAACGGGAAAGTAAGGTTAATAATATAACTTAGATTACACATTTTTCAGTTTTACAAAAATGAGTACACCCCACAACAAAAACTACTACATCTAGTACTTTGTATGGCCTCCATGATTTTTAAATGACGGCACCAAGTCTTCTAGGCATGGAATGACCAAGTTGGCGACATTTTGCAACATCAATCTTTTTCCATTCTTCAACAACGACCTCTTTTAGTGACTGGATGCTGGATGGAGAGTGATGCTCAACTGGTCTCTTCAGAATTCCCCATAGGTGTTCGATTGGGTTCAGATCAGGAGACGTACTTGGCCACTGAATCACTTTCACCCTGTTCTTCTTCAGAAATCCAACAGTGGCCTTAGATGTGTGTTTAGTCATGTTGCACAACGACCAAGGGCACGGAGTGATGGTAGCATCTTCTCTTTCAGTATAGAGCAATACGTCTGTGAATTCATGATGCCATCAATGAAATGCAGCTCCCCGACACCAGCAGCACTCATGCAGCCCCACATAAGGACACTGCCACCACCATGTTTCACTGTCGGCACCAGGCATTTTTCTTTGTATTCCTCACCTTTGCGACGCCATCAGTTCCAAAAACATTTATCTTGGTCTCATCACTCCAGAATATAGAGTCCCAGTAGTCTTCATCTTTGTCAGCATGGGCCCTGGCAAACTCTAGGTGGGCTTTTTTGTGCCTGGGCTTTAGGAGAGGCTTCTTTCGTGGACGGCATCCATGCATGCCATTCCTCTGCAGCGTACGCCGTATTGTGTCACGGGAAATAATCACCTCAGTTTGGCTTTCTACTTCTTTAGATAACTGCAGTGAACTTACATGCCGATTTTCTTCAACCCTTCTCATCAGAAGACGCTCCTGTCGAGGTGTTAACTTCCGTGGACGACCTGGACGTCTCTGTGAGATGGTTGCAGTTCCATCTTAAATTTTTGTACCACTTTTGCTACAGTATTCTGACTGATAAGTAAAGCTTTGCTGATCTTCTTGTAGCCTTCACCTTTGTGGTGGAAAGAAATGATTTTCTTTGGGGAATTCTGAAGAGACCAGTTGAGCATCACTCTCCATCCAGCATCCAGTCACTAAAAGAGGTCGTTGTTGAAGAATGGAAAAAGATTGATGTTGCAAAATGTCACCAACTTGTTCATTCCATGCCTAGAAGACTTGGTGCTGTCATTAAAAATCATGGAGGCCATACAAAGTGCTAGATGTAGTAGTTTTTGTTGTGGGGTGTACTCATTTTTGTAAAACTGAAAAATGTGTAATCTAAGTTATATTATTAACCTTACTTTCACGTTATAAGTTTAAACAGATGTTATATTAAACTTGTCAACATTTTGGAAATTGTTTGTGTTCATTGAGATATTGTTTAAAATGTTACTTTTCAAAGGGGGTGCACTCAGCACTGTAATAACGCCCAATAAAGCTCTCCTGGACTACAGGATTTATCCATTAAGCAGCAGTGTGTAAACTTTCCAGTCGTTACACGTTCTCCTGTTTTCCAGGAAGCGGCGCTGAAGACCCTTGGAGCAGAAGGACTTTTCCTCTTCTCGTCTCTGGATCTCGATCATGACCTGTACCTCAGTCCTGAGGAGTTTAAACCCATCGCTGAAAAACTCACAGGTTCAGTTCCACAGTTCTCGTGCTCTCATGTGATCCAGTAATAAAGCTGTTTACAGTTTCAAACAGCTGCCATGTTTTTGTGCCTTTCTCTCTTTCGTCTAAAGGCGTCGCTCCTCCTGCGGAGTTTGAAGAAGAGTTTATTGCCGACCGGAACGGTGAGACGCTCACGCTTCACGCAGCCATGCAGCCGCTTCTGCTCGAGACCATGACCAAGAGCAAGGATGGATTTCTTGGGGTAAAACTTCGTCCTTTGCGCTGTTGATTAGAAGCAGACAATTTGTTCGAATAACATTAGCCCTGTTCACACGGCACATATTTGCATCGATGCTGTACCGATGTATTTTGTTGCGATATATCTTACACCGGTGTAAATTTTGTGGAGCGTTCACACGTCACAACTCTGCTTACTAGAGAGAAGCGTGTTAGCACCGGTGCAGCCCCACTTGCGGTCACACGGCCATGCAATAGTAGCAAAAACTTTATTACTATCATTTCCTTTGATAGAAATAAAGTTTTGATATCATTTATTATTATCATCATTTCCTATCATTATTACTATCATTTCCGATAGTAATAATGCGGAAATTAAATATGAGCATGCGTGAAAATGTACTTCCTTTTCCCGGTTGTCATGGCATCATCAAGCGCCGGGAAAACAACGTGGATGAAGACACCAGTGTTGCCAGATATTGCTGACTTTTTCCATCCCAAAATATGTTCAAATCCACCAAAATGCACTTAAAACTGACAATCTGGCAACACTGGAAGACACGCAGTTCTGTTGTTGTTGATATTCGCCATTTTGGAAGCGCAAAATACCAGGATGCAAAATTATGCAATGCCCGTATATAATCAACTCTCCTCACGCGTAGCGAGTCTACCCCTGTAGCGTTCAGACGTCCCATTTTATATTGGTGCTGCCCCGCAAACTAGCATTTACTCCGGAGTAAATTTCTTAAACCACCTCCCGAGCAGGGTTAGATTTGCACCGGTTTAAGCAGCTTTCAGGGGCGACACCGGTATAACTTTGTACCGTGTGAACGCTCTACCGGGGCAGCCCCGGTGCTACACCGGAGTAAAAGTTGCCGTGTGAACACCCCTATTAAAGCAGCAGGACAGGAGCTGGTTCTCCATTTCTGACCAATCAGAAGCCAGATTTTTTTTTTTTCATCTGAATAGGTGGATTGTAAAACAATAAAATATCTGCATAAGTAAATTTTAAATAATTAAAAAAAACTTTCAGTGCTAACTTAGTGTTTAAGTTGTTGGAATATTCTGGAAAACTTGGATTTATTTTATATATATATATATATATATATATATATATATATATGCACTCATTACTTTTACAGAACTGAGTTTTTCTTGCTTTACAAACTTGTAAAAATACGATGTGTACGTGGTTTTGGCCTAGAACAACCAGTGGAAATATTTCTTTAATTAAGTTGATTACCACTAAAATAACTTAATACAACAATTATTTCTCCTTGTTTTGAACCATTTCCTTTGGGCGCAAGGTTTGTGTTTCGAAGTCATTTAAAAAAAAAACAACAGATGACAACCAGAAGTGAAACTATGTTGTTTTTGTATGGGCCTTTCTGAGAAAATCTGACAAGTAACGGTAAAGACATTTTTAAAAACTTTTGTATACACTAGTTACAATCCCTGTAAGTATATTTAAGACAAAAAAAAGTATATTTCATTAATTCACAAAGCCAGAGAGATCATTATTATGAAAAACTAATGCCCAATTGTTGTCTTTACCTTTACTCTATAGGGTAACGGTAAAGACATCTCATGGCATTTTTGGGTCACTGAGTGCAAACGGTAGCCGCGGGGTCTTAAAAAAAAGTCTTAAAGTTTTAAATTTAATATTCAAAAATTAAGGCCTTAAAAAGTCTTAAATTGCTTTGCCCAAGTCTTAATTTTTTAAACAAGGGTCTTAAATTTACTCATACTATTCTACAATGTGAAAATGTGGGTTTTGTGTAACATCAGTGAATTTCTTGGAGTATGCGCAAAGAAAGAAACAATATTGATACATTTTTGTGCCGGCGCAATCGTCGGAGTCCGTGGTGGAGAGGAGACTCCGCGAATCGCAGCATGGGGAAGTGTCGTTTAATCAGCAGTGGCTTTCAGATGAAAGATATATCGTGATTGGGTGAGGGAGGTTCCTGGAAGCGACGTTGAAGCAAGATGCTGTGTTTGTCGAAAGACCTTCAAGTTGTCCACTATAGGTCATTTCGCTTTAGAGTCTCACATGAAGAGCTCAAAGCACATTGCATCTGCCCTCCACCGCCACCAGCCCATCGCTCAGTTCTGCACGGTTCAATCTCCGAATGCACCTGGAGTTGGCACTAGCACCACTGTCGAACGTCAGCAGCATTAGCCAAGCCAGACATCATCGGCTAGGCTAGCAACAACGCAAGGGCCGAGCAGTGGCATGATTGGTGTCGGTGGAACCCCGAAACTTCGGGCAGAGGTGCTCTGGATTTTAAAAACAATTATGGAACACCACTCGTACAGCTCGAATGAGGGCATAAGCAAACTCTTTAAGGCTATGTTCCCAGACTCGGAAATCGCTACAACATTCTCCGGTGGAAAAAACAAAACATCTTACATAACAAAATTCGGTCTTGCTCGTCTTGAATGTGAAGATTCGACAAGCAATGCACATAATGACTTAAGTATATAACTTTTATAATAAAAGTATTTTTACTTGAAACATTTGTCATTATTGGGAATTTGATCTGGTGTTCTACGACTGCATAATGGGTGCGATGTAGGTCTTAATTCTCATTTAAGTCGTCTTAAAAAGGTCTTAAAGTCTTACATTTATGGTGGTCAAACCTGGGGAAACCCTGGTGCAGAAAAAAAAAAAGTTATGCATTTATTATCCCGTCCTAATTTGCTACTTGGCTAACTAAACGTTTCCAACATGCAGCATCGTTATCTTTATCATTTGGGGGTAACGGTAAAGACAGTTAATTTCCCCAGACATCTCGAAATTTCAGATTTGCCTGATCAGTATCCTGGATTCCAACATTCATGCACCAGTGATTTTTATTTTATTTTTTCAAAAATGGCTGCTCAACATCCTGGTCCTTCCACATGTAGCTGCACTTCCCTTTATTGTCGAAGCCCTGAGTTACAGCATGATTGTACCATTTGGGTAACGGTAAAGACATCAGAAAAGTACACATTCTTGGGCAAATATTTTGGGCTATACACCAAAAACCATTGAAGCAAAGACGATGATATTTTCCACAATAAAAAGTGAAGGTATAGAGGTAATGTTTCAGAAAGAAAAGTGAAAATACAATTAAAAACAAAGGAATTATTTTCATTCAAATTTCACTAATCCTCATTTAGACACATGGTGATAATGACATTTTGGTCTATTTAGGCTAAATAAAATTTTTGCAAATGCAGACAAGTGTTTTTTTTTTTTTTTACTGTTCTGTTAAATTCTTTCTTAAAATAAATGAGGATCAGGATGAATGGTTTTAGAGGGAAAAATTGTTTAAAACTGAATGTCACATTTGATCAAAAAAATTTTTTTAAAGAATTAGGAAGGGTTTACAGAAAGGGTTTTTTAATTTCTTTTGGAAAGGAAAGTAAATGAAATTTTCTCTGTAGGTCTCCCACAGTGCCCTGAGTGGGCTTCGTTCATGGAAGCGTCCTGCTGTTGCATCGTCCAGCTTCTCGGCTGCTCAGTTCCGGATCTTTCTGCCCCCAAAGGGTAAAGGGGAGCCGGGGGACACTTGGTGGATCATACCAAGTGAGCTCAATATCTTCACTGGATATCTACCTAACAACCGGTACCACCCTCCTACCCCCCATGGCAAAGAGGTATGCTAGGATTCGAGCAGAAATGTGCCTTTTTTAAATCCCTGCTGAAAAGGCAGGATGGTTATGGGTGCATTTACTTTTAGTTAATCAGATTAATGGGTAGGTGGAAGCATGGAGAACATCCCAGGCTAGAGAAAATGGGATCAGTGCCATCGTTCCTACAGTTTCCATTTCAGTGCAAATAGAATACTTACTAGCAACACTCTAATAACGCTCAAGCAAATATTTATTTAATCGAGTAAAATCATGGGGCCTGAGCAGGGCTCGACATTAGCGGTAGTCCGACTGTCCGGGACAACCAAATGTTCGGTCCAGACAAGTCAAATCTGCGAGTGCTACCGAGGGTCTTCTCTGTTTACTTGAATATATAAAGTTAACACCTGAACAATGCATACGGAGTCAAATAAACGTACATAGATCCTCGCATGGCTACTTCTACTCCACTTCATCATCATCAGTTTTCCATAATACTTTGTTTGTTTTCCTCCATGTAGCTGAGAAAAACTGATATTAAGCTAATCATGTGACTCTAACAACATTCACGACGACCTGGTGCTTCAGGAATACACCAACAGAGAACTTATTCATTCAGTCTTACAGCGTGTTTTTCTTTTTTTTTAAAGGTCACGGATAAACAGAAGCAGGACACAAAAATAGGATTTCAGTGCATTGTTCTCTATAATGTCAGCGTGTAACGATTCGCACAACTCGCTTTGATTTTCCAACGATATTTTTGGAAAAAAAAATAAAGAAAAATGTTTTTATTACCAAAAAAATTCAACTTTGATTTTCCTATTCATCATCAACTTTAAATATTCCTTTTGTTAAATAAAAAAAAAATACCTTTTTCATTTGCTTAAAGCTGGACTGCCGGTCGGATTTTAAGTTTAGGTCATAAAAAGAATTTTCTCGACACCCAATTATTTTATTTAGTGGACTGAAAGCTACTGAATTCGAATCACAGACTTCCAATTTTATTAGTTTTTTTTTAAAAAATAGAACAATTAATGAATTTAAGGCCACATGGCCCTAAATTCTCCATTACTTCTTCCTGCTTCACCATGATCCAATTCAAGATACTACGTCATGCATCACGTGGTGGGCTTTCCCCGTTCGCACAAGGCATTGTGGGATACAAATTTAAAACAGGAGAGAAAAATGGAGGATGAGAGTGCGCGAATGAAACGTGAAAGAGCGACTACAGTAATGGAAAGAAAGCGAGAAGGTGTTATGTTATATACGAAGGAAAGGAAACAATCTTTTATATAAAAATTGTTTTTAAATAGAACAATTAATGAATTTAAGGTAATTTCTTTCGCAGCATTAGAGCTGTGTTACTTCCGCCTACAGTGAAGTCACATGAAATCCCACTATTATGTTGTTACACCCTCTGCTGTCTAAACAATGCAATTACAGCTAGGAAAAACTAAAAATTATGGAGTCTGATGATCACAATTTTTTTTTTTCCTTCGTCGATTTGAAGAGTCGTTTGTATCGTGATTTATCATTGCACGATATATCGTTACATGCCTATTATCAGCGTTGTAGTCGAGTCACTAAACCTTGAGTCCGAGTCCAGTCTCGAGTTCCTAGTGTTGAAGTCCGAGTCATTAAAGAAAATTGAGTCGAATCCGAGAACAAGATTCCAACATGCCGTTGGAATCTTGGTCTCGGATTCGACTCTTCAAATCGATTTGACGGTGGCTGTTGCTGCCTTTATGCGAAACCGTTTATGGCACGTGCGCCAAGGCGCGACACACTTCCATGAAATTCGTACAAAAATTAATGCAGATATAAATATCTTATGCCAAATTATTATGGCATGTTACAAAAAAAAATAGAGAAAATCTGAGTCCTCGTCTCCAGTTTATGAGTTGGAATGCAGTTAATCCACGAGTCCGAGTCAGCAGTGCTCAAGTCCAAGTCAAGTCACGAGTCCTTAAAATTAGAGCACGAGTCAGACTCGAGTCTGAGTCCTCAAGCTTGGTTGCTATAATTAATGCTAAAGAAGTTGATATAAAATTTGTTCCCATGCAAAAATAAAACACAACAAGACATGAAATGTATCGCTCATTCAGATCTCATGGCAAAAATGAATCCGATGCACTCTGGATTGGATCAGTGCACCTCTACAGAATATTGTAAGTTCTAAGCATTTTCACACTGCCCCTCCCCCTCCATTTCTTTCTTTCCCTCCTGAGTCCGAGTCTGATCGCCAGCTAACGACGAAGATGTAATAAACTAAATGAAGCTTTGATTAAATTTACATTCATAAGATCATCTTGGAAGAAATCACCTCCTGTAGAAATCCCATACAGGAAAGAATGGATTCATCTGGAGATGTATAAGAACAACGGCGTCTGTGTCCTGATCTGTCTCATGGTGTCGTCCATGACGTCCTGAAACCTGTCTTTTTCTCTCACCCGGCCCCCTCAGGTTCTGATCCACACCCTGCTCAGCATGTTTCATCCTCGCCCGTTCATCAAATCCCGCTTCGCTCCTCAGGGAGCCGTGGCCTGCGTACGAGCCGTCAGCGACTTTTACTACGACGTCGTGTTCAGGTATCGAGCTTCACAAGTTCATAAATCCTCATCTATCATCTGACAAGAGTTAATCATTAAAAAAAAAAGAAACAGAGATGAGCTTGATGAATAAACGCTGAGCTAGGAGTTCAGGAACGTTCTGGATTACAGAGCCGACGTTCAAGATGTGCACATACACTCAGCGGCCACTTTAATAGGAACCTGTTCTTGGCTGCAGGACTGGAACCTAATGTGTTCTCTGTCTGTTGCATCCTGAGTAGAGTTGCAAAATTCCGGGAATTTTCAAAGGTGGAAACTTTCCATGGGAATTTTCGGGAAAAGACTGGGAATTTTGAAAGTGGACATCAGTTAAGTCAGTAGAAAAAAACATTGTAGCATAATCTTGGTTAAAAGAGGCAGATTAATGGGAATAAAGTTGTGCATAGCACGCTGTTACTCACTCACATGGACAAAACGTTATTTTCTCAGGAGCCATTGAAGCCACACCCCTTACATGCATTTTGCATCCCTCTATCACATGCACAATAACTTCTAGAATTCTGAAGAGCTAGAACTGTTTTAAATACAAACTGCCGAGATCACACATTACAGACAAAGGACTACATGCCATCAAGTAAGTTTTGAGGATGTTTGAGGATGATTTTTTTATCTATTATGGTATTTAAGTAAAAATGAAAAGGTATAGTAGAATAAATCTAGTGCTAATTTACTTGTAAATTAGAATTGTACCATTTCATTGAAGTAGTTAGCTTGTGATGCTAGTTACAGCAAATTGTGCTAGCTTAATGGGAAACCAGATAAGCTAAATGAAAGCTTCCTATGAACATTTCATGTAAGAAAACTAAATTTAATGCTAGCTTACTGGTTTGTTTGTTTATGACTTAATAATAATTAAATAAATAATTAATGAATAGATAATGTGTGTGTATGTGTATATATATATATATATATTAGTGCTGTCAAGCGTTTAAAATATTTAATCGCGATTAATGTCGCGACTGTCATAGTTAACTCGCGATTAATCGCAATTTAATCGCACATTTTTGTCACATGAAAAACCATTGTAATTCTCTTACCAGCATAAAAAAGTGAATGGGCTTGCTCACCGTTCGAACTACGGGGGTACTCGGGGGATCCGAGATCCCCTGAAACAGACATGAGATCCCTTGAAAACATGATTTGGGAAATGTTGGGGGGGGGGGTCTCTAAAATATTGGCAAAATGATGTTTATTGACATAGCAATCGTGTGTAACGGGAAGCATTTGCATATCCGAAGTGAGCGCGCGATGGAGAGCCGCGCTCTGAGACAAGCGCAAGCACCCCCCCAAGGGAAAAAAAGGGACCCCCCGAAAATATCGGCATAGTTCGAACACTGGTTGTACCAATGTTTTTTTTTTTATTGCAGAGCATAACACGTCTTGTCACAGCCACTGCAAAGTGGGGCTGGAGCCGCCGATGGGAAAACGAAACCTAAGCCGAGCACCGTGGCTCTTTGGGGGAGGGCAGAGGACTCTGGCTGTGCGGGGCGTGGCATCATGTCACAGAGCGTTAATCTCGCGATAAAAAAATTATTGCCGTTAAAATTGAGTCAAGTTAACGCGTTAATAACGCGACATTGACAGCACTCTAATAATTAAATAATTCCCCTAAATTACCGTAATTCCAGGGTTTTTTTTTTTTTTGAAAATTCCCAAAATTCCCATACCAAAGTTTCCATGGAAACTTTCCGGAAATTTTCCCCCCTTTGCAACCCTAATCCTGAGATGCTTTTCTGCTCACCACGGTTGTAAAGAGTGATTTATATTATGAGTTACTGTACAAGTTCCTTCCTGGCAGCTCGGACCAATCTGGCAGTTTTCCTCAAGGTGTTTGTTTCCACCCACAGAACTGTCGCTCGCCCACTCGATGATGCTTTTTGTTTATCTCACCATTCCGTGTAGAGACTGTTGTGTGTGAAAATTTTCTGAAATGCTCAAACCAACACCCCATGCCGCAGTGAAAGAAAGTCACACTTCACTGTGACATCACAAATTTTCCTGTTTGAACAATGTGAACGTTAATTAGCTGAAGCTCTTGATTTGGATCTGCGTGATTTCATGCATATTAGGATCAGCTGGGTGTTCCTATTAAAGTGGCCAGTGAATGATGATAGTGATACTCCGTCTCCTCCTCCTCCTTTCATGATCTGTCGCACCAATGTGAATTTAATTTCACGTAACTACACACGATAAAACAAATCAAAATGCGCGACTGGTACAACAGAGATGTAACCAAATATCAGTAGTTTATTCGCAGTGAACAGGTAGAAATACAGATACGAACAGGAAACACAATAAATGTTATTTACCAGCTGGGAGGTCCGTATCGTGAAATTCTTGGGCCGAGGTCACGGTATTTCACCATACGGACCGACCTTAAGCTGGTAAATAATATATTTATTTTTTTCTTTACCAAATTCTAACAGAAAACGAGAGCGCCCGAGAGGGAAAACCGAGCCGAGCCGCCATTTTGAATCCTCATTCACGGCTGTAATGCAAATGGCTTCCTCCTCGGTATACAAGTGCACTTCCATGGCAGGAAAAAAACTACATTTTGCCGCCTATGTAGTCCCCTATTTATACAAAATGGAGTAATTCAGGATTCAGCCATGTTTTTGCTCGGCGTTAGCAACAGTTAGAGGTTTTTAGCTTTCTCCTGAAATGTTTTCTTTTATTTCTTCTTCCTCAGGGTAGTAAAACTCGCTTTCGCTGTGAACACTGTTGTTATCGCTATCCATGCTGTAAAATTAATGCTATTCTCCTGAGAAATGCTGGCAAAAATGTATAAGATTTTTGACAATCTTATAAAAAAAAAAATGTTGACAAATTCTACTATGTTTGCTGTTTTTGTGAATGAGCGAGTCGTCAGTGGTCCGTATCGTAGGATACAGACCCGCTTGCCAGCCAATCAGAGCAGAGGATTTGATGGAAACCGGACTGCGGAAAAAATTATTTTTGCCAGAAATGTTACGTGCGCAGGGGCGGCACGGTGGTGTAGTGGTTAGCGCTGTCGCCTCACAGCAAGAAGGTCCGGGTTCGAGCCCCGTGGCCGGCGAGGGCTTTCTGTGCGGAGTTTGCATGTTCTCCCCGTGTCCGCGTGGGTTTCCTCCGGGTGCTCCGGTTTCCCCCACAGTCCAAAGACATGCAGGTTAGGTTAACTGGTGACTCTAAATTGAGCGTAGGTGTGAATGTGAGTGTGAATGGTTGTCTGTGTCTATGTGTCAGCCCTGTGATGACCTGGCGACTTGTCCAGGGTGTACCCCGCCTTTCGCCCGTAGTCAGCTGGGATAGGCTCCAGCTTGCCTGCGACCCTGTAGAACAGGATAAAGCCATAGCTGCCAACTACTAGGAATAAATCGTATTTATTACGATTTGTCGTTTTGATTACGAAAATACGAATTTACTCCAATAAAATACGATTTTGCCAATTTTCATGGGTCATTTTCAAAGTCTATCACCGGTGGGATTCGTATTTGATAAAACACCGCTTCGTTCTAAGCGGCAGATACTACGCCAAATTTCATTGGCTATTGCTTGTTCTCTCAGCCAATCAATGATGCTATTAGATCATCCATGGCACGCTATCGTCTGGCCTTTGTTCACGAAGTTTCTGAACAAAGCATGGCGTTTCAAGCTTTTGTTATGAAGATGTAGCGTAGTACTACTCTCTAAAGAAAGCATGGCTAAGGGGAAGGGCCAGTGCTTCAAGGACTCGTACCGAGAGGAGTTTCCCTTCATTTCTAAGTCAAGTAAGGGCGATCACTACGTGTTTTGTGCTCCATGTCGGCGAGACATTTGTGGTGCAGTAACATCAACTGTTGACTGAGTAAGCTCTAGTGTATTTCTCTAATGTGTACTTTGTCAAAAGTTATATGTGCCAATTGCATTGTTTGAAGTTTTTGCCTGATTCACTGACTATTTTCATACATTGTTGAAAAGAACTTTGCAAATTAATGTAAGATGATAGTTTGTAGAATAAATTTTGTCAAACTATTTTGTTTTAGTGTGATTTTTCAGGGTAGTTTTGCTAGAAGGCTTTGGCAGCCCCCACCAAGACTCAGTACCCAACCTTGTATTACTGTTTACAATTTCGGAATGCTGGCAGCTATGTAAAGCGGCTAGAGATGATGTTACGTGCGCTGGAAGTTTTTACTTTCCCGTGGTTGTGCAGCCAGATATGAAGCTTGTGCGACAAGACAGTTTTCATTAACGCGACTGCACACCAACCGTTCGTTGATCTTTAGTAACTGCCTGATCAGGATTGGGATTCTTTAAATTAGGATATTGGTTTGATAACGTATTTTGGAAGTTGAATTGGCTATATTGGTTAGAAATGTAGCAAGGATGCATGTTAGAACTGCGTGAGTAAGCTGGGGGGGGGGGGACCCTGGGCGTTTTCACGTTGCATTTTGCTCGAACCTTTGGGTTTAAATCCGAATATATATTTAAGTTATTCGCTGAGCCTGAGGAGGATAATTGTCTCATCTCATCTCAGTATCTCTAGCCGCTTTATCCTGTTCTACAGGGTCTACAGGAGCCTATCCCAGCTGACTACGGGCGAAAGGCGGGGTACACCCTGGACAAGTCGCCAGGTCATCACAGGGCTGACACATAGACACAGACAACCATTCACACTCACATTCACACCTACGCTCAATTTAGAGTCACCAGTTAACCTAACCTGCATGTCTTTGGACTGTGGGGGAAACCGGAGCACCCGGAGGAAACCCACGCGGACACGGGGAGAACATGCAAACTCCGCACAGAAAGGCCCTCGCCGGCCATGGGGCTCGAACCCGGACCTTCTTGCTGTGAGGCGACAGCGCTAACCACTACACCGCCGTGCCGCCCGAGGATAATTGTTTTAGCATAAATACACAGGTGAGTATTTTTAAAAAAAATTATTTAAAATTATTTCAATCTTCAAAAGCAACATGCAAATGTACAGTTGTGGTCAGAAGTTTACATACAGTGACCTGAATGTCATGGCAATATTTTGGATTTCAGTCATTTCTTTGAATTGTTCTTTTTCTGTGACAGAATGAATGATTGTACAGCATACAGCTTTAATTTAAAAACAACACCACTAGAATTTGGTGCACACGTTTTAATTTTCTTTGGGTTTTCTGCAATCAACACAGGGTCAAAATTATACATACAGCACGCCTAATATTTGCGTAAAATGCCTCTTCGCAACCAAACATTTGTGTTTACCATGAACAAGCTTCTGCCAGAATTCTGGTTGGATATTTCACGACTCTTCATGGTAGAATTGGTAGAGTTCAATTACATTTTTTTTTTTTTCTTGGAATGGACTCGACTTGCAGTATAAGCCCGGTCCATATATTTTCAATAGGGTTGAAGTCAGGACTTGTTTTAAGCTTAATGTTAGCCTGCTTTATCCTCCACAGCCAGCTCTGATGCGCGTTTGGGTTCATTGTCCTGTTGTAAATCCCAAGTCGTGTTCAAGTTTCTGATGGTTTATGCTGAAGAATTCTGACGTAGTCCTCCTTTTTCATAATTCCATCCACTTTGTGCAATGAACCAGTTCCACTGGCAGTAAAACAGCCCCAGAGCATGATGATCCTACCACCACCACCAGCTGGTACAGTGTACATGGTGGTCATTGTGGCCAAACAACTCAATCTTTAGGCCCGTCCACACGAGTAGGTTTTTGTCGAATCCGCATAAATACTTTATCGTTTCGGCCTCGGCCTTTATCATGTTTCGGCCTCGCATCCAGACGGATCTGGCTTTTTCGAGGTGTGAAACCGGTATTTTTTGAAAACGGGTCCCAGAGTGAGAAAACCCTAAAACGCCGGATAGCCCGGAGTCGTCTGGACAGCGAATGCGGATTTTTTCAGAAACAATGACGTATAAGCCCCGCCTCTCTAAATCAGCCGCCACCGCTAGATGCGTCATAATAATGGCGGACTACAGGCTTGTGCTCATACTGCAGAAACGTCCAATGTGACACGAAGTAGAAGTTCCACTTCATTGTCGGTCCACACAAAAGACTCTCCTCTTCCTCTCAGAGTTGCGCTGGCCATGATCGTCTTCTTCTCGTGTTATGAGCTGGTTTGTAAACAGCGCGTGACCTTTATATGCATGCTCCATGACTTCTCTTCCAGTTTTAGTGTATTGGTGTGGCGGCGTCATAGCGCCACATACAGGCCTGGCATATGTACTACAGCATTTTGGGTCGTTTCCAGTGAATCCGTGTGGACGCAGATATTTCTGGAAACGACGCCGTGTTTACAGAGATTTTTTTCAAAATGACAGCGTATTGGGTGAGGCCGCGTACTCGTGTGGACGGGCCCTTTGCCTCATCTGACCATACAGCTATCCTCCAGAAGGCTCTCTCTTTGTCTGTGTGGTCAGCTTCAATTTTGGAACATTTCTTGGATAGCAGCCTCTTAGTCCATGGTGATCTGAACTGTAGACAGTGATCCATCAGCTTCCAGTTCATGGCAGGGCTGTGCCATGGTGGTTCCCAGGTTGTTCCTGACCATCCAAACCGATTTCCTTTCAGCTGAGGGTGACAGTTTGGGTTTTCTTGAAGCAAAGTGGCTTGGCAAAGTGACACCTCACAATAACTTGCATACAATTGTTTGAGCTGATCTTGGAATTTGCAGTTGTTTAGAAATGGCTCCAAGAGACATTCCGGAGTTGTGTACATCTGCGATCCTCTTTTGGCCCTTTTCCACTACCCTTTTTCAGCTCACTTCAGCTCACTTCAGCTTGACACGGCTCGCGTTTCGACTACCTCAGAGCAGCACGACTCAGCTTGCTTCAGCCCTACTCAGCACCCAAAACTCGCACGGTTTTGGAGTGGGGCTGAAGCGAGCCAAACCGAGCCGAGTGGGGCTAGGGGCGTGAGGAGACACTCCCCTGTGCACTGATTGGTGAGGAGGAGTGTCCTCACATGCCCACACACGCCCCGCGAGCACGCTGGGATCTGTAAACACCGTAAACCCGGAAGAAGAATTACGAATTACGAGAATTTCTGAAGCCTTATGCGCCTCGCCTCATCTATACGCTCTTGCCAGTATCTGTTGGCGTTGTCGGTGACAACAAGCCACAGCACCAAGACCAGCAACACTAACGACTCCATGTCCTCCATGTTTATAGTTTACTATCCGGGTCGTGAGACTACCGCTTAAAAGGTCACTGATGTCACTGTTTGCGCCGCCTAACATCACGTGACGTCCACCCACTTTCGCTAACTCCACCCAATGTGTCCACCCACTTCCAGCCAGCACGGTTCAGCGCGGTTGTAGTCGAAATGCAACTCCAACAGCCCCACTCAGCTCGACTCAGCCCAACTCAGCACGGCACGGCTCAGCCCAACTCAGCCGTGTTGGTAGTGGAAAAGCGGCATTTCTCAGATCTGCACTGAGCTCCTTGGACTTTCCCATTGTATTGTGTGTTGGTCAATCCAATGAGTGCTGTAAACAAACCCTTTTTATGAAGCCACAGAGAAGCTACCAGCTGCAGTCAATCACGATCACTAACAGGAAGTTAAGAGACCTCGGCCTTGGCAAGATAAGAGACATTTTGGAAGTTTCAGCACCTCTGAATTAATAATCGAAGTGAGCGTATGTACGTATAATTTTGACCCTGTGCTGATTTCAGAAAACCCAAAGAAATTTAAAACTTGTGCACCAAAAAAGTAGTGTTTATTTATTAAAGATGTATGCTGTTCAGTCATTCTGCCACAGAAAAGGAACAGTTCAAAGAAATTACTAAAAGCCCAAATATTGCCATGACATTCATGTCACTGTATGTAAACTTCTGACCACAACTGTAAACCAGAACGTCAAAGACGTAGGAGCTCATCAGGCCTGCCATCGAAACAACGATGACGACCAAAACATCAAACAGAACTGAAACGTGACGGTGTGAGAGAGGACCAACCTCCACGCCTAACTGTTCACAACAGGAAAGTCAACAAAGGACTAAATTTTGTTCCGCAAGGGAAGATCGACCCAAAATATCGATCAGAACCGAATTCTCATGATAAGTGAGCGAGGAGATAGAATTCTAGTCAAAAGAAAATGTCTTAACTTGACCTAGTTATTAATTTGTTCGCAAAAAATTGACAATACAACGAGCGAGTTTTGTGCAGAAGGTCGAGTTCTTTCAAATAAAACAATCAGAACTGAAATCCATTGAGAACTGATGGAGGGAGGAGACACGATTGAACTGAAAATAAACAAATTGTTTACAACAGGAAAATCGACAAACAAACGACCAAGTTTTGTTCCTGGAGGAAGACCGACCCAAAACATTGATCAGAACTGGAATCGGATGAGAAACGATTCTAGTGAGAGGCCTGGGAAATTTGTTAATTTGGTCTAATTAGTAATTCGTTAGCAAAAGATTTGACAAAACAACCACCACGTTTTGTCCGGAGTGAAGATTTCTTTCAAACAAAACAATTGGAACGGAACTCCATGGAGAACTGGCGGAGGAGATGCGATTTAACTGAATTGTAGACGACAGACGCAGCGCCATGGCAACGGCCTTATGGGCAGATGAGCTAAAAAGGTGCGGCGCAGACTTGTCACTTATCTACGCCGTGTCGCATAAAATACGTTTGTTTTGAAATGGATAAAATAAAGTCACAAGTCCACCTTCCCTTTGAATAGTTTTAGACCAAACTTCGTAGCATCTTGAGGAACAGTGTTTTCTTTCATCGTTTGTAATTCTTCTTCCTCACTTAGAGTGACGACGCGATCAGCCGCCATTTTGCCCAGTCGCTCGAGGTGATTATCGAGAAATTCAGACTATTCCTCGATAATCGCCGCACAAGATTTTCAATAAAATCACCTCTGTATTTATACTAAATACGGAAAGACATATGGATAGTCATGTTTTGTTCGTGTTGTGTCTCGAACCTCAGGATACACGCCGAGTTCCAGCTGAATGACGTTCCTGATTTCCCGTTCTGGTTCACGCCTGGGCAGTTCGCAGGCCACGTCGTGCTCTCCAGAGACGCTTCTCATGTCCGAGACTTCCATCTGTACGTCCCTAATGACAAGTGAGTACGAAGAAGACCGTAGAGACGACGTGTACCGCTGTAGTCTCTACTTCGTTAAGCTGCTTAGTTTAAATGTTACATACATGTGACAATGGAAAGAAAGAGTCGTCAGTGACTGTCAAAGGATAACAATGAAGTGATAAAGAAGCTGAGATGGAATCTTGCTCGTTATTGTCAAGTAATTAAATTATTCCACGAAATCGAGTCATACATGAGCTGATAGCCGACGAGGAGTTGTCTATAAGCCGTGTACGACGAGATTGATTGATAGATAGAATAAAACAGTTATTCCAATCCACATTCACTGGATTTTGACAAACGAAGCTTTTTTTTTTTGCGCAAATTCGATAAATTAAAAATTTCATACAAAACATCCGACAAAATAATTTCCGCTTAGAACGTAAACAAACCGGCGAAATGACAGGAGCAATTTGTGAAAAATGCGAGAATAATAATTCTTGAAAAATTAAAAAAAAAAAAAAAAAGATACGTTCTTACCATCAAATACTTTTATTCCTTTTTTGGTTTATTTTTATTCCCCCCCAAGTAGTGTTTTTATTTCATCCTCAGTTGGGTCAGCAACACGCGCCGCCATTTTGTTTTTCTCTACTCACTTTTTCTCTACGTGAGCTGATATCCTAGTCGTAGAGTAGCCAATCAGAGCGCCCGATTGCTCATATCCAGTGACTGCGGATCGAATGACTATATCTACCCGTCTGTAGGTCTCTGAATGTTGATATGGAGTGGCTGTACGGTGCCAGCGAGAGCAGCAGCATGGAAGTAGACATCGGATACCTGCCACAGGTACACAAACACCCACCCGCACCACTGAAAAGAATTCTCTGGAAAATATTACAAGCCCTGATTTGGAGAAAACGTCAATTCTTTTCATATGAACGTGTCAACTACTGTTGGTGATTTTTATAAACAAGGACAGGCTTCCTGTGAGTGAATGTTTTTTTTTTTTTCAACGTCTATTTGAATTTCTCTGGAATATGGGCCTTTTATTTAAAAAAAAAAAAAAAAAGTGATGACCTGATGTCGCACTTTAACCGTCGCTCCATGTCGTCAAGTCAGCGCAAACTGTATTTTTAATTTATTTTTAAGCTCCATCTGAGAAGTTGCCCACCTGCGCTGATGAAGAATATTCAGTCCTAAAATGGAGGCTTGTGCATTGTGGTTGGAAATAAACAAAACGGTGGATCTTCAGCGATTAATGAATACATCCTAATATTTTTATCCATGTACAGTCTATATCAGACCTGGGCATTTTCCGGCCCGCGGGCCACATCCGGCCCTTTGGTTCATTCTGACCGGCCCGCGTAAGATTAATTAGAAATTACAAAATAAACGTATTTTCTAATTTTACCCCATGCATGAACTGAATGTGCATTGCTTTTATTTTGAAGTTGTGTTCAACAAAAACGCAATGCGCGCGACATGAACATGACATGAAATCCCACGAAACCTAATCCCGCGATAACTACTGCCGTAATTTGTCCAGACCAACCACAAACTTGTACGTCATCCTTCAAACGGTCCAGCCAATCACAGTGTGACGTCACCAGCAGGCGCCGCAGCCCGAGCCGATCTGTAGATCTGACACCGACACCGAATCGACTTCGCATCTCCACCTCAGACATTCAACCTGACTCTGATGCACTCGTTAAAGACCAACAGAGACTAGATTTCTCTCACTGAACAAATAAAAAACTGAAAAACACCAAATGAGGTGATTAGACTACAAATGTGGGCATCATTATTATAATATGATGTATCTTGCTTGATATTTGGAGTAGAAAGACAATATTGTGATGTCTTTATTGTGTTTTGGGGTGAATGTGACTGAAAAAGGGGCGGCACGGTGGTGTAGTGGTTAGTGCTGTCGCCTCACAGCAAGAAGGTCCTGGGTTCGAGCCCCGTGGCCGGCGAGGGCCTTTCTGTGTGGAGTTTGCATGTTCTCCCCGTGTCCGCGTGGGTTTCCTCCGGGTGCTCCGGTTTCCCCCACAGTCCAAAGACATGCAGGTTAGGTTAACTGGTGACTCTAAATTGAGCGTAGGTGTGAATGTGAGTGTGAATGATTGTCTGTGTCTATGTGTCAGCCCTGTGATGACCTGGCGACTTGTCCAGGGTGTACCCCGCCTTTCGCCCGTAGTCAGCTGGGATAGTCTCCAGCTTGCCTGCAACCCTGTAGAAGGATAAAGCGGCTAGAGATGATGAGATGAGATGAGATGTGACTGAAAAAAAAAAAAAAAAAAAAAAATGGTACAAACGTTCACATTTTGTTAACCATTGTTTTGGGAAATTTGATTGAATAAATGACATTTTTTGTAAGGCAACCTCGTTTTTTCCATACTCTTACCAGTCTTAGCAGCTTGTAAAAACAATGTTATTTATTGCTTTATATAAAGAAATACAATTAATATTATGCAGAATTTAGTTCAGCCTTTTGGTCCGGCCCTCCACAAAATTTTCTGTTTCTCATGTGGCCCCATGGAAAAAATAATTGCCCACCCCTGGTCTATATTCACGTACGGTAGCACGTCAACATTTTCCAGATGGAGTTGCGAGCGGCCGGCCCGTCCACGCCCTCCGTGATTTACGACGAGCAGGGGAAGGTGATCGACAGCCGAGCGGAGGGAGGAGAACCCATCCACTTTGTGTTCGAGGAGATCCACTGGAGCTCCGAGATCAGCCGAGACGAGGCAGCCGGTCGCCTCGAGGTCACCTTTTACCCTTTCAAAAAGGTAATCGCTTTCGGTCATTCGCATATTCCAGAACCTCATTCTCATTTTCACCTTCTTTCCTGTCCAAACACACCTCGTTTTTTCCTTTCCTCAGGTGGCATACCTGCCTTTCCCAGAGGCCTTCAGTAAAGCAGAAGCAGAGCAGAAACTGGTTCACTCCATCTTGCTCTGGGGAGCGCTGGACGATCAGTCCTGCTGAGGTCCGAACGAGAGGATGAGAAATGCGCCGTCTTGGTGCATCATTACATTTTGGTTTATTGAGTTCGCCACATTCCTACAAAAAGATACAGTGGTGCTTGAAAGTTTGTGAACCCTTTAGATAGGACCTAAAACAACATCAGATTTTCACACAAGTCCTAAAAGTAGATAAAGAGAACCCAGTTAAACAAATGAGACAAAAATATAATACTTGGTCATTTATTTATTGAGGAAAATGATCCAATATTACATATCTGTGAGTGGCAAAAGTATGTGAACCTTTGCTTTCAGTATCTGGTGTGACCCCCTTGTGCAGCAATAACTGCAACTAAACGTTTGCGGTAACTGTTGATCAGTCCTGCACACCGGCTTGGAGGAATTTTAGCCCGTTCCTCTGTACAGAACAGCTTCAACTCTGGGATGTTGGTGGGTTTCCTCACATGAACTGCTCGCTTCAGGTCCTTCCACAACATTTCCATTGGATTAAGGTCAGGACTTTGACTTGGCCATTCCAAAATGTTCACTTTATTCTTCTTTAACCATTCTTTGGTAGAACGACTTGTGTGCTTAGGGTCGTTGTCTTGCTGCATGACCCGCCTTCTCTTGAGATTCAGTTCATGGACAGATGTCCTGACATTTTCCTTTAGAATTCGCTGGTGTAATTCAGAATTCATTGTTCCATCAATGATGGCAAGCCGTCCTGGCCCAGATGCAGCAAAACAGGCCCAAACCATGATACTACCACCACCATGTTTCACAGATGGGATAAGGTTCTTATGCTGGAATGCAGCGTTTTCCTTTTTCCAAACATAACATTTCTCATTTAAACCAGAGAGTTCTATTTTGGTCTCATCCGTCCACAAAACATTTTTCCAATAGCCTTCTGGCGTGTCCATGCGATGTTTAGCAAACTGCAGACGAGCAGCAATGTTCTTTCTGGAGAGCAGTGGCTTTCTCCGTACAACCCTGCCATTCACATTATTGTTCAGTGTTCTCCTAATGGTGGACTTCACCCCCTCTCCTTCGGAGCAGGGAAATAATAATAAAGTCAGACACACAAGTGGCACTATATCAGCACTTAGATGAGAAAAAAATAGACATACGGGAAAGTTATCTATTCAAAACCAGATCCTAGAAATCAAATTTCAATGAGTGAACTATATAATGAGGAAAATATGAATCAAACAAGATTACATTTTCATTAGATGCTAACATGGGGGACTACAAGTTGCTCGTTTTGAATGAGAAACATCAAGAAGGCGAGATTTAAACGTGGATAATGAATAAAGGGATTTAATGCAAGATGTACACATGGGGAATTAACTGCATGCTATTGTGTAGGATTTATTACGCTATCCTGTCAGAGGACAAGCCAGACTGTGTGGGCGATATTCATCGATTTTATAGAATACATTTTAAAGGACTTTGGATGGATGTACTATTCCTAGAAAATTACTGATGTCTTTATTCATAATAAGCATCTTATTAGTTGTTAAGGAATATTTATGAATGGATGGATGGTTACTCAGATTTGTACTCGGCGCTGTGTGTGTAGGTTCGGGGCGAACTCTCCGGGAGACTGTCCTGGAAAGTTCGCCCGTCCTGGCCTTGCTCAACCAGAGCTTCATCAGCAGCTGGTCTCTTGTCAAAGAGCTGGAGGACCTGCAGGTGAATCTTCATGTTTTTATATTCATCCTTTCCGAAAATTGCTCAGCGTGTTCCCTGAAGAAGCCTTTGTCACATGTACACTCGCACATATCTAGAGCAGTAGGTAGCTATGCTACAGCACCCAGGGAGCAGTTGGGGATTAGGTGTCTTGCTCAAGGGCACTTCAGCCATGATACAGAGGGAGGAGAAAGTGGTGTTCATTCACTCAACTCCCTCCCCTCACATTTTTCTTGCTGGTCCCGGGAATCAAACCAGCGACCCTTTGGGCTCAAGGCTGCTTCTCTAACCTTCAGGCCATGGCTGTCCCCCATACTCAGATGAGTACATGCTTAGATGAGTAAAAGTACAGCTGCCTTCCATCCTTCTCTGACTCCATATAGGATGTATGTATGGATAGATGGCTGCAGACTCGATTTCAAGTAATGCCGCTTTGTCCACTAGCGTCTGTGCATCCATCCGCTTTGCTCGCACAAGGCCAACCACAAATGCTGCACCAAAAATCTGCAGTCAAACAAACCTCCCTTCAAACTCATTTGTGTCCAGTCAAACTATCCGTTTTCCAATTCAGCTCAAGAGACCACCATCTGCACCAAAGCATCTTGCGCCAAGATTTGTTTATAGTAGTGTAGGGTTGTGCCCCACCTACAACCTACCGTACTTTCTCAACCTTGGTTCCCCTGTTCTGATGGCAATTGGTAAGAACTTTAGTTGCAGCGGATGACTGTTGCATAAAATATGGCTATGCAAGTGTTCTAGGTACTCCACCACATTGGGGAATTTAGTCCAACTGGTACCCGTCCAATTGAACCGCAGTGCCTAACTCAGTAGGGCACTTGAAAGCCCAAGTCAGATGGACCGGCCATGTTGTCAGGAAGCCAGACAGTTGACTGCCCAAACAGTTGTTGTATGGAGAGCTGTGCCAAGTCAAGCGCTTATCTGTGGGGCAGAAGAAATGCTTCAAGGACAGTCTCAAAGTGTCCCTCAAAACCCTAGAAATCGATCTCAATTCCTGGGAGTTGCTTGCTCAGGATTGTCCAGCATGGCGAGCAAAGCTCACCAGTGGCACACGTGCACCAGAAATGAAACTCCTTGCCGCGGCCCAGAAGAAACAAGCTGCGCGGAAGGCTCAGACTATCGCCACCCCCACTACAGCACATAAGTAATGTGTTTGTTGTTAGTAATGTGTTTGTTGTTATCTGATTGTCTTGTTTAAGCTTCATTTGTAACTTTTAATGACATAATTTTGTGGAGATGATTTTTATTGAATAGTGGACCCCAGGAAGAATAGCTGTGGCATTGCCACAGCTAATGGGGATCCAACAAATAAAACAGCACCTACCTACATGTGCCTGACATGTGGGTGTACCTTCAAAGCCCGGATTGGCCTCATTAGTCACTTCTGGACCCACAACCGCTACCCACCAAATTGAAGTCATGGTCACATTCGACCCCAAAGGATCATCATCATCATCAGGGTACTTGACCTGTAGTACATGCTCGGTTGAACCTCATATGCCCTGCACCAGCAACCATTGCCAAACGTCAACAGTGGTACTATTGCCAAAAATGCCTCCGGCTGCATACCCCATCGCTGCTGCTGCCCGGCAACTTCACCTGTATCCCCAGGAAGGGGGCCATGAGGGTGTGAGCCCAAGGTGAACCCTTAGACTAGCGGATTGAAGGAGTTGTCTTAATTCTCAATTCCAGACTAGCTCCAAGCAAGGTCTAGGCACTGCCATGCAGGATGTGGCTGCTTTTAAGACCTTATTTTTGGTCACAACACAACTTCCAGAAGTGGGGAAGTTTTCAGAAACGTGCTTTTTACTTCCCGAGCAATCGTGTCACGTGTTAGGAGGGCAAGCAAGAAAATTCCACTTTAACGGTGTTACATAGTTATGGCATACAGTCAAGTCACCCAAGCAGCTCAAGTTCTCTTGATTTTTCCACCTCCAAATCTACAGTGAAGACAAACCACCTCCTCATTACCCATCTTTATTTCGTCTGCATTACTGATGATTAATCTAGACTGCAAGGTAGACTCGATAGTTACCAATCCTTGCTAAGACAGGTAAGGGTGTTCTTGTTACAGTGAGCTATTTCTCCCCCTATATTGGCACACAAGTTGTTCCAACAAGAATGATTGATTGATTGATTAGTGTTTGTGGAAGACGTATCCTGTTTTTAGAGTTGGTTCAACCCCATGGATGGATGCAGACTCTGTTTCGAGTAATGCTGCTTTGTCCACTCGTGCAACAAGGCCGGCTTTGCTCACACAAGGCCAACCACAAACGTTGTATTGAAAATATCCAGTCAAACAAACCTTCCTTCAAACTCCTTTGTGTCCGATCGGATCATCTGTTTTCCAAGTCAGGTCAAGAGACCACCATCTGGACCAAAGCACCCTGCGCCAAGATTTGTTTATAATGGTGTAGGGTTGTGCTCAACCTACCACTGGGGAAGCCATGGTCTAATTGCTAGAGAAGCAGCTTTGGGACCAAAAGGTCACTGGTTTGATTCCCTAGACCAGCAGGAATGGCTGAAGTGCCCTTGACCTAACCCCCAAATGGGGTGTGTTGTATGTCGATCTGGATAAGAGCGTCTGCTAAATGCTGTTAATGTAGTGCCATGTGATTGTGTGCAGGCTGACAAGAAGAACCTGGATTTGAGTCAGAAGGCGCGTTTACACCTGGAGCAGTACAGCTTCCCTGTGGAAATGATGGTGGCGTTGCCTAATGGGACAGTGGTAGGTCTGGGAATTTTGTTGAACATTATTGTGGATGAAATCGGGTTTTCACCAAAAATTGAGTTTTGCCAGCCAATGATGCATCTTTGGTACCTCAAATTTAAGAAATGATAAATATATTTCACCAAAGTGTAGTGTTAAATAAAAACTTGATCTTGCCTCGGTCATGAATGCACCTCATGTGGTGGTGTGGGTTTTGTAGGTGCTATTGGTCTTAAGTGATCAGTCTCATTAAATCAGTCTCATTAATAATACCATTAATTTTGGTGTTTAATAATAAATTACCAAACAGCTAAATTATACTACCAATGCAGCAATAATGTATTACTTACCATATTACATAGACACTACAGCCAATAGCATTCATATACACTTGGGTGAAGGCAATTTGGAGTTCTTTGAGATTGTGTGACTTCAAAAATACAGTAGCAAAACAACGGACAAACAAGCACAGTTTAACAGAATAATTGAATTTATTATAGCAATGATACTAAATGGGTGATAACAGTTGCATACATTCAATATGGTCAGCAGCAAAACAGTGAGGCGTGTGTCTGTGTGCGAGGGGAGAGAGGGGAGGAGACGAAGAGAGTTTGAATGTGCGCAGCAACTAACTCAGAGATTGGAACGTTATCTCAGGTGGAGGGGGGAGAATCACCTCGTGGTCTTTTGAGACAAAGGAATATGTCATGGATGCTAATCCCACTAGCTTATAACATTACCAAATCCACTGAAATCTTGATGAGGTCAAAATATGTGTAATAATGAAATTAAAGGTGTTAGAAAGGATAGAGAAAAGCATGCAACAACCTATTAAAACAACTGAGAGAACAATATAGAACCACAATGATCAACTCAACGCTGTCTACAGTGTGCACAATTAAACAGTTCCTGAGTTTAAATTCACACTACTTCATAAAGCTAATTCCTAAGGGCCAATTTATGCTGACAACCCAGTCCTCGCAGATGGCGTCTGTGAAGCCCCCCCCCCTTCGCAGACGCTCTGCGCGCACCTCCCAAAATTTGTGACCACCGCAGACAGCGTCGCAGATGAGGGCTGTGATTGGTCCACTCTACATCCGCTGTACACGCACTTCCGCTTCCCTACTTCCCCGGTTTGTTTTGTTTTCACGACCACCATTTTTAAAAACGCGAGCGAAGATGGAGCAGCATGAAGAGCAGTTGATCGAGGAAGTACGTACATCTATACGACTCCAGTTCAAGTCATTATAAGGACAGCGCATTATAAAGGACAGCGGTGTTGAATGACCTGTTGCTCAGTAACCGGAAGATAAACACTCCACTAACCACACCCACCAACTACTCCTAGCGATTTCGCGACTTCGTGCCCCCTTGCATTGTGGAGGTGAATAACATCGCGCACGCCTATACACGCCTATACTCCCCGCTCAACGATAAATTACAACTGTCTGTGAAAAGCTATCTGCGAAAGCCTTGTCGCAAGAGCATGCAGAGGCCTTAAGACTAATTTGCCCAAATGCCAGTCTTACTTCCAGTAATCGATATCTCTATGCAGGATATGCAAAGCTGTCCCGAAGTTTCGCGGGGTTCACAGAAGCTCGTGGGTTGCTCCTGTAAAAAGGCGCAGAGAATTCCTTGGTCCGAACCTCGTCATTCGTGAGGAAAAGTCTCTGATCAAGCATTGTGCACAGCGATTAAGTCAGAAGGAATCCGGTCGCTTCTAACTTTTAATTAACTGCTTGGGCTGCAGTCGTAACGTTACTTATAATAATCAAATAAAAACCGGTTGTAACTCAATTTAGTGAGACGGTGCGACTTAAGTACTCTTTTACCGTGGCCAGTGGTATATACGAAAGCGCACCGAGTCTTCTTTTCTGGCAAGGCAGACGTCTTGATTTTGGATGTTCTGATGAGCAGGTGTCTCTCTATGTCTGTATGACACGAATGTCCACCGACGAGAGAAAACGAGCTGAGGGTTTCCGGGTCACTTATAGAGTCATGGAGGACGTGACGTAGGTCATCGCGGAAGTTGGTTGATGGGATTTGTAGTTCTGGACGGGACGGTGGCTGTACCTACAGTTTCATCTCATTATCTCTAGCCGCTTTATCCTGTTCTACAGGGTCGCAGGCAAGCTGGAGCCTATCCCAGCTGACTACGGGCGAAAGGCGGGGTACACCCTGGACAAGTCGCCAGGTCATCACAGGGCTGACACAGACACACAACCATTCACACCTACGGTCAATTTAGAGTCACCAGGTAACCTAACCTGCATGTCTTTGGACTGTGGGGGAAACCGGAGCACCCAGAGGAAACCCACGCGGACACGGGGAGAACATGCAAACTCCGCACAGAAAGGCCCTCGTCGGCCACGGGGCTCGAACCTGGACCTTCTTGCTGTGAGGCGACAGTGCTAACCACTACACCACCGTGCCGCCCCTGGTGTGTTTTTTTTTTTTTGTATATCCTGACTATTCATTACAACCTCTCTGTTTCCACCAACACAAGCCAGGTGCTAGTGCTGATTCAGAGTTGGTTCAACTCGCAAACCTTCTATGACCCGGTTTGCTTTTCTACATGCTAGAGATCCATCACAGAGCCATGTTGTTGCATTACTGTATACAGTAATCCCGTATCACGACCCCGTCATGATAATTCCGTCCCCAGTCCCTGACGTAATCTGTTCTTGGTTCTTGACCAGCAAAGTTTTGGTGCCAGTTTTCTGGAACTGGTTTTCCTGTTCTTTGGCTGTCGAAACCTGAAGAGCTGGTTCAGGTTCAGGCCCTGGTGGAAACGGGATATTTTCTGTCCTTGATTTAGTTTCTGTTTATACCTTCCTGTGTCTTTTGTCTCGTGGTGAAGTTCTGCCATGCATTTGTAGCGATGAAGATCTGAGCCGTTTATTCTGGTTTTAACTCGTTTGTGTCTTGGGATTTGAACTCGCAACCATTTAAAGATTTCATTGCAGGGAGGGGAAATTGTCATAATAGAAATATATAATGTTTGATCTGAGCTGTTTATTCTGGATTTAACGCTTGTTCGTGTTTTTGGGACTTGAACTCTCAACCTTTTGGCTACTTGCTTACAACCATTTAAAGAGGTCACTGGGGGGAGGGGGAGCAGGAATTAATGTAGTAACATACATAATGCGAGATGAAAAGCGGAGCTGTTTATTCTAGATTTAACACTGGCTCCTGTTTTGGGATTTGAACTCAATCTTTTGGCTACTTGCTTGCTTACGAGCATTTAAAGATTTCAGCGTGGTGAGGGGAAATTGTCATAATATAAATACATAACGTTTGATGATCTGAGCTGTTTTATTCTGGATTTAACACTTGCTCGTGTTTTGGGATTTGAACTCCCAACCTTCTAGCTGCTACTTATAACCACTTAAAGATTTCAAGGGGAGGAAGCGGAAGTAATGTTATAACACATACACATATTAAAAATATGGATCTAATATGAGAAAACATGGGCCTGTTAATTAAATTAATGACCCAGTCACTCGTTGGCAGACTCGTTTCTGAACGAGCTCCTCTTAAAGAATCTGATTCATAGAAATCTCCGCTAATATATTTTTTTGCACCGTTTGTTTCTCCATACTCCAGGTTCACCACATTAACGCTAACAACTTCCTGGATCAGACATCCATGAAGCCGGAGGACGAGCCGGGGTTCAGCTTCTCGGGCAGGTTCGAGGACCCGTCCACCTCCATGTACATCCGATTCCTACAGGAGGGGCTGGACAAGGCCAAAGCTTACCTCCAGTCATCATCATAAAACACAACACACACCTCACAGCTATCAGCGAGACTTGTCCACCTCTCACACACCCACATCAGTGGGAACTTCTTAACTTGCCCTTGTGCTGCACTGAATTCTGGGAATTTCTCTCCTTGTAGTCTTGTAGGAAGTGACTGCCGATTTTTCTACACAATAATACAGTGAATAAGGTAACTTTGTGTGCGTGTGTGTCAGAGAGAGAGAGACCTGGGTTGAAATGTAATGTTCTGGTTATGAAATTTTATACTGAACAAGCGAACAATAGATGTTCTTCACTCCTCCAGCTCTGAAGAAGAAAAAAAGGAATTTAATTAAAGGAATAGTTCAGCCGAAAGAAAGAAAAATTCAAGCTGGACCTGAAATATAGTCAGTCAATCAAGATATGTTTGGTGTCCAGTGTTATTTTAGTTTTGCACTAGAGATGAGGAATAATCTAGCTAAAATTAAAAAAAAAAAAACTAAATGAAAAGATGTTTTAGGCCCACTTTACACGGGGACGGTCTGAAACAAAAACGCAAAAGTCCGTTTTCGTTCTCACTTTTTTCCGCGTCTACACGACCGTTTTCAAGGAGGAAATCTGCGTCTATACGGTGACGCGTAAATGTGTGGAATTCAATTGGATGTGCATGCCAGGCGGCTAGGTGGTGCTGTGAAAGACCTCCGCTATGTCTGCACGCATGCGCAACGTCTTCCGTCTTGTCTGATCTGCACCGCGAAAACTTTGACTACTCTGGCTATGGTAAGTAAGTAAAAAAGTAAGAGCATACTATACCCACCTCTGTTCATTAACGGTATATGTGCAGATTCGGTATAGATGTTCGAAGGACTCCTGGACGTTTATTAAAGCTGCCAGAGCAGCTTGAAGGTCCGTTGGATCGATGTAATCAGACATGCTCTTACTTTTTTACTTACTGGGCTGGCATGTACAGTATATGACATATGTATGACGTAAACGCGTACCCGACGTGAGCAGATCCGAGCAGAGTTTCGCGTATTGGGTAGTTTAGACAGATATGCAACGGGGGCTGTTTTTAACTTATCCACTCTGGAAGGCGTTTTCAATTTTTTCCGTTTTTCAGCCTCAGAAACGCCGTCCCCGTGTAGACGAAAGGCACTTCCGATAAAATATTTAGTCGTTTTTACCCGACAGCGTCCTCGTGTAAACGGGCCCTTAGACACCAAACTTCTAATAGTGGATTCGGTTTTGCGTGTACCGTATCTCAACCTGAAGTCCTAGCATTAATACCCGATATCTAATTACAAACCGATCAGGCACGCACATGCATATTTTATTTATATATACACACGTACACCCTGGTCACTTTTATTAGGAACATCCATGCATGCACCCACCTGCTGTTTGATGCAGTTCTCCAATCAGCCGATCCCTTGATGCATAAAATCACGCAGACACAAATCGAAAGCTTCAGCTAATTAACGTTCACAGAGTTCAGCCATCAGAATGGGAAAAATTGTGATCTCAAAGTGCGAGTTTCTTCCACCGTCGCTGGCTGTTGGTTTGAGCCAGATGGACTGCTGGTCTCCTTCCTGGGGTTATCACATACACACACCAGTCTCTAGAGTTTACACTAAAAAAAGGTGCGAAAAACAAAAAACATTGAGAGACATTCGACAGTTCTGGTGGTGGAAACCGACGCCTTGTTGATCAGAGATCAGAAAACGGCCAGATTGGTTCGAGGTCCCCGTCCCCCTTTCCCGTCCAGGAAGGATTTAGTAACTCATATAAATTACTCTTTACAACCGTGGTGAGCAGAAAAGCATCTCAGCATGCAACAGAGAGAGAACACCACATCGGGTTCCACTCCTGCAGCCAAGAACAGGTTCCTATTAAAGTGGCCGGTGAGTGTATATCCGTCTTGCTACGTCACGTATAGTAGCTATAACGCAACTTGATCGACGAAATGGTGTAACGTTCACGCTGTAGAAAATCCTGGCTGAATTCTGGAACAGACTCGGGTTATACGAGGAAGATCCTCTAACTAAACAGAACGTCGTTTTGTTTCATCAGCTCGAGCAGAAATTATTCTTATCATACACTTTATTATTATAAGGATATTTCTTCTGTTTGTTAGCATGCTTTATTTGTTTCACCATATTCCTCGCTGTCCTACAAGATCCTGTACCGTCATCTTCTTGGTGGGTTTTAGACAAGAGTGCCAACACGCTGGGATTTTTTTTTTTTTTTTTAAATCAAACATTTCTCACATTCCCAGAATGAAATGTCCTTGGGTGGCAGTCGCACTCAACAGGCCACTCGTCACATCTTGACGATCAAAGAAACCTTTTACAATCAGGGCTCGGCTTTAACGTCAATCCCCTCGTCCGTCCTAACCAGACCCTTTTTATTCCCATGTATTTACTAGTTCAATGACAGGAAAGCGATTAAAAAAGTTTCTCAAAAAGCAGGTATTGTTATCAATCATTACACTTTAATTTTTCAATAAAACTTGGACAATGAACAGAAACCATCCAAAGCCGCATTATGGTGCGCGTGTTCGAACCCATTACCTGATCTGCAGTTTTAAAAGAGTTAGACTCACCCACATGCAAAACTTCTGCAGGAAATAAAGTTAAATCCTGAAATATAAATTAACGTAAAGAAAACGAATCGGAAATGATCAGGGGGACAGAATCACGCTGTGAACGAACTCACGTTTTTTTTTTTCCAGCCCTAATGTGACCCATACAAAAAAAAAAAAGTCCTAAATGAATGAAAAGATTCACCATGGCGATTTATTTTATTGATCACCATTTCTCCGATTTCTTGAGTCTAATAATCTATAACTAGATATTACAATGTGAATTTTTTTATTAATTTTTATATATATTATTTACACACACACACCTACCTGCTGGACTCTGCTTCCCTGGAATTTCATAAACAGTAACACGACCGGATCATTGAGGGGATTGAACTAGTTTTGATGGAATAATTTCTATAAAAATGGTGATTAACAAATATTCAGAACCGAACATTTGGTTGTCCCGGACAGTCGGACTACCATTAACGTCGAGCCCTGATGTGTGATGTTTTTGTCTGAAACAGCAAAACTGGACCTCAGATCATACAGTAAAAACGGCAAACTCTTTAAACAGACACTCTTATCATGCTGTGTTTTAATAAAATGTCAATTCCATGTCATTTTATCAGCATATATATTTATCGTTTCTGAACAATTTTGTCATTTTTGCTTTGACGTGTAACACACGTTCATATTCTTATTCGTATATTTGAGTTTGTTTCCATGGACACCGGTACAACAGTAGCTGCTCAGTGCATTCTGTGAAGGAAGTGCGTGTCCTTGGATGGAGCAGTTTGTGATGGCCTGCTCTGAAAGCTCATTGGGGCGAGACCAGGCCTGATGTCTTTGTTCCAGTCCAAACACACATACACAACCGCTAGATCGGCGTTTTGTCTCATCTTGTCATGATCAGTATTAACTATGCAAAATTGTTATTTCCCTCAGATTTGGGTTCAAAGCTACTGCTTCCTGGAACAAATCAGGTTTTTTTGGAAAGAATTTATCAGAAAAGTCAATTATATTACAGTTACTCTGACGTGTTTTTTTTTTTAAGTACCATTTTAAAGACCCTGCCAAAGACGATCAAAGGACGTTTGAGGTAAAACGGAGTTTACGGTTTTGCCCAGGAGACCGTAACCTCAGTAATGAAGTAGCAATTTGCCTCCAAATCAAATCTGCACGTCTTGTAACTTGGGCAAACAAATCTCTCGCGTTTGCTTCTTAAAAGTTTTGCACTTGAGCTATGAGGCTAACCGACAACAGCTATCAAAACTCCACGTCCAGAGTTTCGGACACTTAAAATCAGTTTATACTCTAAAGTCTCCGATTTGATCTCCATTCAACAGTCGAGAAAACGTACACAAAAATAGAGCTTTCGGCAAGTTTAAAGACATCACGAGAAGGTTTTAAAATTCAAAAAGTACATTCTTAGGTTTCAGGTCATGTGACTTTTCTTAGCGATTTCACTTCCGGTAAAACGGCTGCCGTAGCGCAAACAACTAGCGATAAGTTATCAGAGGACGCTCGTAATCGAGAAGCCGCCGCTGGCTTTAGATCTATTCAGAAGATTGCTGGGTGCAATGGAATCGACCCGTACAGTCTGGGAAAGAAGGATTTGTTATACGATCTCAAACTAGCCTTCAGTCGAGTTCCCCGACGACATCTCGAACTATCTGGTGTTGCAGACGTCCTTCTACACCGCAAAACAGATGAAAGCGTGGAAGAATACAGAGGCTTTGTGGCTGGGTAAAGGACCTCACTATCAAGTCGCTGCCGAATGAACCCTGTATTGTTTTTGCCCGTGTAATTTTTTTTTTTTTTTAAGCTTTTCATTCGCGTCTTTACAACAAAGCGCAAACAACCAACAGTTGGCTTGATTCTCACTTGTCTTGGCTCTTATCTCTCAGGTAAATCATTCACAAAGATCATCAGAAACCCCTTTAAAGACCTGGATCTTAGTTAAACGAGACGGAGAACAAGCGATCACGGTGCATTGTAACCGTACGGCTGGGGAAGAATTTTGTCGCGACCTTCATGCGTTTGGACTTTGAGGAGTGAGGAGGAAACAAAACAGCTGGGGACTTTAGCGCTTTGTGACTTTAAAAAAAAAAATCGTAAAATAACGACACACAGCAAGTACTTGGAAAATACTAAGGACGTAGTTGAGAGGGAAATACAAACCTTTCACCGCGTGAAACTCGAGCATGCTTCGACTCGGCTCTTTTCGATTTCACCGAGAGGTTTGAAAGCCACCTTTCGTGACGTCTTTTTGTGAAATCCTGTGTTTGTTCACCCTTTAAGTTTCTTCAGGGTTCCCCGTGAACTAATCAGTTTCATAGTTTGCTCGATTCGAACAACGCAAGCGTAAGACGTATTTTTCATGCAAGCAATGCACCTTTTCCGTACAAACGCTTTGTCGACTGACCTTTGAATAATTAATGAGGCGGATGCGACGTCACGTGAAACCCAAGAATAGTACAGAAAGTACACGATCTGAGACACAAAGCTAGCTTTGGTTGGTTAGTTGTTATACTGCCTCCTACTGTTTATGCTGGTATTGCGCCAGGCAGCCATCTTGTGTACGGACGTTTGTAGCTAAAAGCAAGTCAAATCCAGGCTTTTCTTTCAAACATCGTTAAGCTACGATGATCTTGTTGTGAAGTGATATCATCAGGGGTTTAAAATTTGGAAAAACAGTTGCTGCCATGCAAAAGCAAACTGCGGTATCTGCATTTTTTGCGTACGAAGTTTAGGTGCCGTATCTGTTCTATTAGACGTGAAAGCTCAGTGGCTCGACCTTCGAGTGGTTGAAATTCGCAGTAATTGCAAATTTACCTCGTCAAACCAAGGCACGCTGGCGTTTCTTTCAACTCGGCGATTTATGCAGATACTGTGGTGGCAGAGCGGGTTTGTTAGATATCCAGGTTACGTAAATTTCATATGAAAATGGAAAAAAAACGTTAAACGTATCCATAAATTAAGAGAAAATCAGGCTAGTTCAATTAGGACTACGATGCAGTGGCTGAGCTGCGTTATTGGAATTTTTCAGTTCGGGTTGGCTAATGATAAATTTGATAAACGAGGTCCAGGAGGGGGAAAAAAATAAAAGGGATTTCTGTTTTCCAAGATGGCCGCCACATGGTTCACAGCTGACCGGAAGTCCTACTTTGTCCCAAATAAAAGGGATTTCTGTTTTCCAAGATGGCCGCCACATGGGTCACAGCTGACCGGAAGTCCTACTTTGTCCCATCGCATCTTAGTGACATTACTGAATTACTGGCTGTAGATTTTGTACCAAAACGTTTTGGTCCAAAGTGATTTTTTTTTTTAAATGGCTTCTTTTGTTTGTTAGAGAGGTTAGCGTCCTAGCATCAAGTGCAAACGTTGGACGTGAATCATCAACTACAGCTGTCGTAAGCAGAAAACTGGGCGTATTTTTATTTTTAAATCTGAAGTGTCATGTCTGTTTGTATTCACTGTATGAACGGAGCAGAAAATAAAGAGCTTTGCTACTTTTTTTTTTAACTTCATGTCTGGAATCTTTTTTTTTTTTTTAAATAAACACATCAGTACGTTCTCTTAGGAAGGTTCACATTTATTGTTTATTTGTATAGAATAGTTACAGTGATGTTAAAGTTGTAGTCGTGATTCCACTTATTAACAATTCCCTTTTTAAACACAGGTTTGATTTCAAACCTTCCACTTCTTCCTTTAAATAAATGCAGCTCGTGGAACTTGGTAACAGACCGTCTCCGTGCGTTAGAGCCGCGATGATGGCTTGTCCTTGGGAGGAAAACCAATTCGGTGCAAATCCAAATCAATTTATCCCTAAAACTAATAAATATTCCTATTTATCATGTTCACACCTTCAGGTTTTACCCCTTGGGTATTGTAAAGAGTGCTTTTCAGTATTTAATGCAAGTTATTTAAGCAGTTAGTGAATTAAAAAAAAAAAAAAACTCACTAATACAGACAAAATCCTGTAACCGAGGTGCATGTGTGTGTGTCATGTATTCTGCTTCATTTATCATCATCAGTGCAGGTTTAGAGCATGTTCAAGTCCTCACAGGGGCTTCAGTCTTCATTTAAAGGCAGCTTGATCAAATTCGTTCCATCATCTGGGCTCCGAACAGAGACAAACCTTAAAGCGGAATCAAAACTCATCCTTCGGAGGCGTTTGTCCCCGTCGCTTGGTGTTCGCAATACCATATAAAAAGAAGAAGTGACCAAAAAAAAAAACCCTCGAGGACTGCGATTGAACTGGCTCGCTCAGTAAACTGACCGGGAGGTGTGGCTTATCTCCAGCACATCACTTCCTGTTTTAGAAGGAAAAGACAACGTGAACTGATTCGCGGCTAAGAAGCTAGTTCACAGGGACGTTAGCGCTCGTATCATATCTGAGCTGTGAAGGTGAGGAAAAGCAGTCAAATTTCTCTCTCATCGAGGTCATGTGCGTCAGTAACCCGTGTAAATCTAATAGGGCTTTTCCTTCACACAAAACGCCGACAGGTAGGTCTTAAAGATGTCGGGAATAGTCTTGATCCTCGTTCTCGCTCCACCACCACCAAACTTGCCTTTTCACTGTGAGATCACCAGAAGGTCCAGGCCTCGAGCTCCAGCACCCGGAAGTCGCTCTTCTCAGAGAGGCTGCAGTTGTTAAAGGTGTAACACGGGCTGCTCCTGCCAACGTACAGAGCCTCGTCTAGCCACAGGCCAAAGTGTCCACTGCCGAGGGAGGGGAGGAAAGATACTTGAGTGTGAATGGGTTTTTTTTTTTCCCCCAGTAATCAATTTATTTTACATATCAAAGTTATTATAGAGACCTGAGTGTTTTACTGGGAAATACACCACTCATTTTTCATCCGAGACAAATCTCTATGCATCACTCATGAGGAAATTAGTGATAAATTTGTTTGTGAATGTATCGATATTACAAAATTATATATATATATATATATATATATATATATATATATATATATATATATATATATCATCTCATTATCTCTAGCCGCTTTATCCTTCTACAGGGTCGCAGGCAAGCTGGAGCCTATCCCAGCTGACTACGGGCGAAAGGCGGGGTACACCCTGGACAAGTCGCCAGGTCATCACAGGGCTGACACAGACACAGACAACCATTCACACTCACATTCACACCTACGCTCAATTTAGAGTCACCAGTTAACCTAACCTGCATGTCTTTGGACTGTGGGGGAAACCGGAGCACCCGGGGAAACCCACGCGGACACGGGGAGAACATGCAAACTCCACACAGAAAGGCCCTCGCCGGCCATGGGGCTCGAACCCAGGACCTTCTTGCTGTGAGGCGACAGCGCTAACCACTACACCACTGTGCCACCCCATATATATATATATATATATATATATATATATATATATATATATATATATATATATATATATATGAGTGATTCCACGCTTATGGGTACTGAAATGGGGACATGAACTTATTTTTAAAAATTCACCTACAACCATTTCTTTTTTTTTTACCATCAGGTCACAAAACATGTAATCTTTAATGAATGATATGTTAAAAGATAACTTTAATTTTCTGAGATGTAATAAAAACATATTTATATGCCAAAGTCAGAACGTAACGGAAGTGTTGTGGACATACAGATTCTCAATTTTAACAATGTAGAATTATTTTATAACTGTATTTTATTATGTATAGATAAAGTAATGATATATTAGAATATAACAGTGAGGGGTTTTTTTAATGTAGCAATCTACATCAGCGGGCGGCACGGTGGTGTAGTGGTTAGCGCTGTCGCCTCACAGCAAGAAGGTCCTGGGTTCGAGCCCCGGGGCCGGCGAGGGCCCTTCTGTGTGGAGTTTGCATGTTCTCCCCGTGTCCGCGTGGGTTTCCTCCGGGTGCTCCGGTTTCCCCCACAGTCCAAAGACATGCAGGTGAGGTTAACTGGTGACTCTAAATTGACCGTAGGTGTGAATGTGAGTGTGAATGGTTGTCTGTGTCTATGTGTCAGCCCTGTGATGACCTGGCGACTTGTCCAGGGTGTACCCCGCCTTTCGCCCGTAGTCAGCTGGGATAGGCTCCAGCTTGCCTGCGACCCTGTAGAAGGATAAAGCGGCTAGAGATAATGTGATGTGATGTGTGATCTACATCAGCTTTTTTTAATAATGTTTGACACCAATAGAATGACATTGTCTGATACAAAAATGTAAAAAGACTGGTTGGCTTTTTGAAACATAGGAAGGTGATGTTTTAGCAAATATAATTAATAAACGTGTAGTAGAATAAACATACACATTCTTTCAATAAGATTAACATGGTATATAGCTAGATTGTAATTAATTTGTAACAGACGCGAGATGGACAATCGTAACAGAAGTAATGGAACAGACATCATTTTGGAACTCATAGGCTTATCAAATTATAATTCCTTCCTTGTTTTGATTACAGTTAAACAGAACATCTTTCACAGTTTCTAAACTAGGCCTCCCAGACTTACATATCCAAAATATTAGGGTTTTTAATGGGTAAAATTATCGCTGTCAAATTATACGTCTGTTCAGATTGAACATGTCCAACATCACGTCTGTTTACATGTCAAATCGTGAAAACCGAGATTAACTATTTTTGAGGTATATCTTATCGTACTTAACCTACATGTTACTTAAAATAAGTGATTAGAAATGGACTGAAACTAAGCAGGTGCCGAGGAGTTGACTATACTTTGAATTGATAGACACGTTACGTCCAGACTTGGTTAATGTAACGGAGCGTGATGGTAAACATATCGTTGACGGGAAACATACCTCTTGTTAGCTTCGGCCATCTTGCTTGTGTACACATGATTTGATGACGTCAAATAAAAGACCGCACAAAAATATATACTCTCTAAACAGCAATATCTTAAATAGCCGGGCAATTTTTTTTTAATCGGTAATTGAACAGAACGTAATGTTTGACGGATTTACGAACACTCGCATTGAAAGCGATTACAATTGATAAAAAAATAACGTAGACGTTCTCTGTTCATTATATAAGAAAACTAAGTGTTTTTTACCATTTTTCAAAAATATCCATTATCCAAACTTTGTATGGTAAAATTAATTATCTACCCATTTCGTGTGCATTTTTGACGGGACGGAAACGTCTGTTCAACGTATTTTCAAATGTTTCTAAATCGATATATATACACTTAAATATATATAACAATATATAAAATTCAAAAGGTACGTCCCTTTATTGAATTTATAAATGCAAAACTCAGTGATAGTAGGCATTAGAGCCATGTGAGAGCCATGTGAAATAATGCATCTGAGAATGTCCCCAACAGCTCTTGTGAATCTGACGATTTTTTCAAAATGATTATTTAATAACTTTTGATTTAATATGGATTGAGCATTAATTTTATCTTAATTATCTCTCAAAGTTACAATTAATAACTAGCAATAAATCATTCATCACTACTGTGAGTAAAATTTAATTGTTAACACGTTGTATATACCCATGTCTGCATATCGCCATATTACCCATAAGCGTGGAATCACTCATATATATATATATATATATATATATATATATATATATATATATATATATATCACACACTGATTCGAAGATAGGAAGTTTATCTTCTCGTGTTGAAATAATATTAAATCAATATTACCTGGCTTTTTTTTGGTAGTATATCAGATATATTCCATTCAGCTAGCATGATATTAAACGAGTCAAAGCCATCATCCTCCATATACATTCCTTTCAGGTGTTCATTAGGGTGCATCAGTTGCCCCTTTAAAATGAAAAGTTCCTCCGATCATGATGCATTTTTGTTTTTATGTTCCTTTTGGTAAGAAAACACACTGGGTGAAATATTTTGACAAAATTCTAAAGTTTAATGGTGGCACCAGGAGCTCAGTTATGGAAAAAGCTGCTATTTTATGACTTTCATGACAAAATTTCGATCACTTTTCATGAAACATTATGGCACCTTATAGAGTATACCAAATATCTTAGATACACATTTTTAGTACATATTCTAAATATATTATCAAGCACAGTTTGAGTTTTAGCTGTTCATTGAATCATTGTTCAACTACTTTTAAACAATACAAATGTATTATGAATCACATTAACGCTTCTCAATCCCTTGCAAAGGTTCTTAACATGATCTCTGGCTCACAAGAAATCAATAAATGGAGTCCGACATTGTGATTCAAACCTTACGCGAAAACATAAAATAAGCGTTTTTTTGGCAAAAAATGAACCTCATGGTGCCACTTTTGAATATGGTCAAAAAATTTTACAGGATGTCTTTATTGGTGAAAAGGAACACCCGAACACAAATGCATCAGATTTTATGAAAGTGAGGGCAACTGATGCACCCTAGTGTTCAACACATCTTTCTCTTTCAAAATCTTCCGTATTTAACGAAGTAAACCTGGCGGCCATGTTTGTTTACAAATTATCAGTCACTCGCTAGCGCGGAAGTTTTACGTCTCCGACGTCATGTTGTCTTGACAACCATGCAATATCGTAAACCATATTCAACGCTCCATTCTCCATTGGGTAGAGTGACGTAATGCACGTAGGATAAGCGATATGCTAACAATATTGCATGCTAGCAAACCAAATGAATGAAACCCGCTAGAAGGGAATAGAACACGTTTTTATTCCATGAAAGAAGTGTCCTGTATGGATAATATTTCACGCCGATGACATCACTCTCCGTGTCTTCCCGCTGACTAGACGCACGTTGTCAAAATGGTGAACCGGTTCAAAATAAAATTTTTTAATTAGTTTGCGGTTTTTTTGTGGACGTGTCAATATAATATAATATAAAGAACATGACACGGTGGTGCAAAGATATGACGTTTATCTTCTCGTGTTGAAAATATTTTCATTTGTGAAACTTCGTATCTTCAAAACAACTGTGTAATATCCTCCATGTATGCAAAAGTTTGGGCACCCCGGTCAAATTACACATTTATGTTAATGCACAGTTACTTTATAAAAAGTGTGGCATGTGAGAAGTCGTGGCAAGTTTCCATCTGTAAAGTCTCTGAACTTGATGTACTCCGACTCCTTCGGTAGGTTTATCTTTGGTATACGACCATCGCTTGCACATCTGCATAAACATGTAAGGAATAAAACACCTGGAGGTGTACTGCGACAAGAAAATAAATCAAAACCACCGAGTTGTGCGAGTTACTGTTACCATCCGAGAGCTGATGAAATAATTTTCCAAGAACAGCACGTGTTTTATTCCTCTTATACCACAGCAATTTGCCTTCGATTATAAGTTTAGTACTTTTAAAAGCTGAGAAGTCCATGAAATAAGTTCATTCCTGTTCTTACTTACATTATAGTAGCTATAAACAAACAGTCATTCCTTCACTAACATCTCTTTTCCTCGCTCTTGAAGATGCGGTGGAAAACTTCCTGTTACAAAAAAATCACTGACACTGGAGACTCCTTCCTTAAATGTGAAACAAAGGTCTCCTTACCTAAAAAAGTTTTGATTACAAAGAGCTCGTACCTTCCACCTCCGATGGCAAAGGAGTCGAGGTCCCCTTTAATGAAGAAGGAGTTTTCACCTGTCCAGTGGAAGCACTGAGAGAGAGACAAAAAAAAGAGCAAGACATGACGGTGAAGAGGAAGTAAGGAAACTGAAAAAGATGAACTAAGCCTTAATTTGAGAGCAAGTCTCTCCCTTTTCTGCGTTTTGTACTGCTAAAGCATTTCCTGTTCGTGAGTCATGTGACAAATGCAGGCAAAGTAAATCATGCTATATTAGCTTTACGTCAAATAACTAGCATTTTTCAGTGGCAGAATGATTGCACAATATACATCTTTAATAACAGAACTCATTGGACTGACCAACACACCGTACAATGGGAAAGGTCCCAGGAGCTCAGTGCAGATCTGAGAAACAGGATCATAGATTTACACACTCAGGAATTTCTAAACAAGTGCAGATTCCAAGATCATCAGTTCAAACAACTGTACGCAAGTACAAGTGGAGCTACTTTGCTGGAAGAAGACCCAAACTGTCCCTCTCAGCTGAGAGGAAACTGGTTCGGATGGTCAGGAACCACCAAGGCACAGGCCTGCCATTAACTGGAAGCTTCTGGAACACCAGTGTCACTGTTTACAGTCAGGAGTTTTGCATCACCATGGACAGAGGTTGCCGTCCAAGAAAAAAGCCCCTGCTCCAAAATCGACACCTTCAAGCTCGACGAGTTTGCAGCTGATCACACGGACAAGGAAAACGCATGCCCCAATACACAATCCTCCTCAGTCTTTGTTTCCTACAAGTTACGACATGGAAAAAATCCCCAGAGCTGTAATTCATGAATGCTCCACTCCACATACAATCTGTCGGTCCCCATTTGATCATAAATCAAGAAAGGTTTCCTGAATCAACACATCAGCAACTTCAAAAATCAATATTAGTGTCCCCTGCTGCCGCTTTTCCGAATCGAGCCGAGTTGTTCATCTACTCCTCTAGCGCCACCATGATTGAAAATCACGTGATTGCATTCCTGTGCGCTGATTGGCCAAAGCTCGAAACGGTGTTCAGTGCTGTTTTACCTACAGACTGTGTTCTACTTGTTTAATTTCCAACCCTTCCATACCATGACAAGGTGCATCGTTGTGAGCCTTTAGTCCTGTTTTTGTTACTCATTTTGACAGTTCACATTCAAAGCATTGGTGTGTGGTTTCTTGCAGATTAATTCAACGTCACTCACCTTTCAACCAATCAGCACGCAGCAATGCATCATACGATTTCCAAAACGGCAGTGTGGGCGGAGTAGACTGAAAAGTTCTCTTCTTAGTTGGAAATATATCTTCTTCCTTGCATTAGTTCCATGTGGGTGTAGGGTCCGCAGTTTGGCTCAGCTGTCTCCACTTACTCCTATCAAAGACATCCTCTGGTTTTGCTTTTGTGGACTTCAGGTCCTTTTTTACTGAGTCAGCCCATCTCTTTTTGGGTCTTCCACATGGTCGCTTGCCTGGGATGTCCAGTGCTGTTGCAGATTTAGCCACTGCTCCATCTGAGCTTCGTATGATATGGCCATCCCATCAGGGGCACCACTCTCTCATCTTCGCAGTGATTGGAACCACCTGCATTTTCCTACAGACTTCCGTATTTTCCACATGGTCCAATAGCGAGAGTCCTTGAGGCCACTGTACCATTTTCATCTCCATGGCATGTAGACTTTGTTCATGTTTTAGTGACTGGCCAACGTTCGCAGCCATATAGTGCTACTGGGCGTACCACAGTTTTGTATACTTTCGCCTACAGATTGGTCGGCATCCTGCGGTCGCAAAGTACACCTGTTACTTTTCGCCATCTCAGCCAGGCAGCATTTACAGGGGCTTTGGCATCTTTGAGGGTATCCCCATCCTCGCAAAAGACAGAACCTATACATCTCGACCGTTTGGATCAGTATTATCAACTTGCAAAACATGTTGGGCCGAGTAATCTTTCTTGATTCATGATCAAACTAAGGTTGGTAGACTGGCCATGGAGCTGGCAGTCTACAAAATACATGACTTCTAAAATGGGAACTCCCAGCTTTGGGGATTTTTCCGTGTCATAACTTGTAGGAAAAGACGACCGAGGTAGTGTATTGTGGCACATAACGATTGTGAAAGATAAAGCCTTATGGAGGAACAGTTTTATGGTCAGCGAAACAAAGATTGACCAGGGGTACAGAGGAACACTGTACCAACTGTGAAGCATGGTGATGGTAGCATCATACTCTGGGTCTGTTTTGCTGCCAGTGGAACTGATGCATTGCACAAAGTGGATGGAATAGAAAAAGAAGCTAAGGATTCGTCAGTGTAACCACAAACCAACAGCAAGACAGATGAACTTTAAACACAATTGGATGTTCTAACAGGACAGTGACCCCAAACACACATTGAAGCTGGTTGGGGAGGATAAAGCAGGCTAACGTTAACCTTAAAACAAGTCCTGACTTCAACCCTATTGAAAATATGTGGACTATGGTTAAAATGATCTCACCAGACTTCTGTAAGAAGCTTGTTGATGGCTACCAAAAGCGTCTCGTTA